>NC_091132.1:16487500-16615000 GCF_040183065.1 Periplaneta americana
CATTACACGAGCGGTATGTTTGTTTTCATGTTCTCGGAAATTAAAAAAGCTCAACTACGTTTCGCTTTTTCAATCTTTTCCTCGAACATGAAAACGTCAACATACCGCTCTTGTAACGCATATTACTATTGTAATATATTGTTCTCTTGACTAATCTTATTTATTGTTTTCATTACGGTTCGTGCCGGTACTGTGTTTTTTTTTTTGTAATATAGCTTTTTGTGGTAGCTATCTTTGTAATATATTGACCCACAAATATTTGTTCCCTTTGGTATTCCAGTTCAATATAGTACTGAAACTCGTACTGTGGGCACAACTTCGAAATATTTGTTTTATTTAAGGCTCATGAAAACTGCAGCATATCGGATCTGCATGTTCGTTGAACATATGTTGGAACCGCAGCCCCATCTCTGCTGAAGAATTATATTGACCGCGTCTGAAGTTGGCGCGTACCACAACAGTGGGATTGCTGCTCGTTAATGTAATGCACTGCATCTTTAATCTCTGGTTGTGGTGTGCACATAACTGCTCTAAATAAACGCAGAGACGCAACCGCATTTCCAACAGAGCAGGAGGCGGAAGGTTGGCAGAACCAGCAGCTTTTAATATTGGAGTTTTTAATTACAAACATCATCTCCAGATCCTGCTGGAGTGTTTTAGTAAAATGAATTCAGTGTATCGTGTTTTCCAGAAGTGGTAGTGCTGTATTATGATTAACATACTTGGAATATTACACTCGATTTTAAATACGGTACAAGTGTAATATGTGTAATGAAATTTCTGGAAAGAATGAACATTGGCGAGAGTAACATAGGAGATGAGGGAACAACAGTTTCTCTACGTATTTATTTATTTATTTATTTATAGTGAATATGAAACTTTACCACGTGTGCTTGGGAGTTGCCCACAGATAGACAGACAGATAGACAGACAGACAGACAGTCAGACAGACAGACAGACAGACAGATAGATAGATAGATGTCATTCAGCGATTTAAGCTTACAGCCATAGACAACGTCAGAGTAGATTTTACTTTATTGGGTTATTTTACGACGCAGTATCAACATCTCAGGTTATTTAGCGTACTCAGATTAAAACGTCACAACATCATACGTTCCATGATCGCAGATGCACTTCGATCCAAAAATCTAGACGTTCACGAGGAAGTTCATTGTAGATAGATAGATAGGTAGGTAGGTAGATAGGTAGGTAGATAAACAGACAGACAGACAGATAGATACAGTAGATAGATAAATAGATAGATAGATAGATAGATAGATAGATAGATAGATAGATAGATAGATAGATAGATAGGTAGGTAGGTAGGTAGGTAGGTAGGTAGGTAGGTAGGTAGGTAGGTAGGTAGATAGATAGATAGATAGATAGATAGATAGATAGATAGATAGATAGATAGATAGATAGATAGATAGATAGATAGATAGATAGATAGATAGATAGATAGATAGATAGATAGATAGATAGATATACAGATGGATGGATGGATGGATGGATGGATGGATAGATGGATAGATGGATAGATAGATAGATAGATAGATAGATAGATAGATAGATAGATAGATAGATAGATAGATAGATAGATAGATAGATAGATAGATAGATGTCATTCAGCGATTTAAGCTTACAGCCATAGACAACGTCAGAGTAGATTTTATTTTATTGGGTTATTTTACGACGCTGTATCAACATCTCAGGTTATTTAGCGTCTGAATGATATGAAGGTGATAATGCCGGTGAAATGAGTGCGGGGACCAGCACCAATAGTTATCCAGCATTTGCTCATATTGGGTTGAGGGAAAACCCCGGAAAAAACCTCAACCAGGTAACTTGCCCCGACCGGGTTTCGAACCCGGGCCACCTGGTTTCGCGCCCAGACGCGCTGTCTACAGGCGTGGACGTCAGAGCATATATATATATACACACACACACACACACACACACACACACACACACACACACACACACATGGCTACTACAATATGAATAAAAGTAAAAATAAAATAAAAAATTAATATAGGGCCTACAATCACCAGATAATCACAAAAACGGGTTAAAAGTTTTAAAAGAAGTAGTATAAAATCAGGTTTAAATGTACAGATTTGTCAATTACATGAGGTTAAAACAAATAGAATCTAAAACGTAATATTGCTAAAATCGTTGACGCTGTAGATTGGATTTGCATCAATGTCCTCCTCACCATCCTTCTGAAAGTAAAATAGGCTATGACGTGTTTCTTATATGCAGTGGTAAAGAGTTATGAAGTTTATAACATATGGAAATAAAACTATTGCTTGTAGTACTATATTTGTACTTGGTGAAATATATGTCAAGTCTGGAACGGGTAGAATAATTATGAATGGATGAACAAGTAGGAAGATTATGCACATTACGCTTAACATACAGAAGGCAATCGAGAATAAACATTGACGGCAACGTAAGTATTCCTAGTTTACAATGAGTTCTAGAAGAGACACCACAAATAATTCTCACTGCTCTCTTTTGAAGAATAAACAACTTAGAAACCGACGTATGGTTACCCCACAAAAGCTTCCCGTAACTTAAGTATTGCTGATGGTGGGAGCAATCGTAGGATCGATATCATAGCTATAAATAGGAATAAACAGACAGCCGAAATAATTAATCAGATTTGAAATCTCAGCCACTCAACCATCTGAAGTTAACGAAGAGAAAAAGAAAATCTATGAGTCCACAATTCAGTACCTATCAGCGAAATACAACATAGAAAAAATCACAGTTACCGGTCTCTTCTTCGGAGCGAGAGGCACCATTCCGGAAACCCTTGTAAAGTGGAGGGAAAAATACAAGCTGACGAGAGATCTTCAAGATGCCATCGTCACCACCATAATAAAATTTTCTGTAGCGATATTTCATGAGCATCTTTTTGGTGTGCATTCAATTTAAATTATACTAGGTTCTATTTTTTTTTCTTATGTCTTAATCACTTTTGTTTGAAACTTGTTTAGGCCTATATATTTTTTCATTTTAAATTTTATTGTGAGGTATTCTGTGTCGCAGGGCAAACCCAAAATTTGTACAAGATTAAATGACGTTGAATAATTATTAACAATTTGTGAGCGAATTTGAGATATACATTATTTACATTTTTATTTTATTCATGAAATAGTCCTAATAAATGTCACTCGAGTTCTGACATTACTATAGATAAAAAAATATAATATTTATAATATTATTATGGAAATAAATTATTGAAAGATAGGTCAATATTATTGTGTTAATATTTTATTTGCATTGTCTACAAGTTTTGTTTTGTTTTCTTTTCTTCTCTTTAAGACAATGTTTCTGAGCTTATTCTTGGTGTCTAAAACGCAAGACACCTTTAATCAATAAATATCTATTAAACACTGGTAACCATATACATCACGTCTTAACTGATGATGAATAAATTATTTCTTATCGCCTTACTTAGCGTGTTGTAGACTAGTTCAAAGTTTAGGAAGTGTAATTCGATTCCAAGAAGTTATTTTTTATCTCTCAGTTAACTTTCACTTAGAAACAGAGACATGATGTCCACTTGGTAATGTCCATAAATTATATGCTAATTAATTTTTACCCACTGCTTGAATGTCCATGAAATGAGGTCTATGATGAAGATGTCCAAATAATAGAATGTCCATAATTTCTGAAATCCTCAGAAGAAATTGGCAATTGTGGAAAATCCAAATTTCAGTAATGACATCGATAAGAAAATTAAAAAATATGACATTTCGTGAAATAAAAAATAGATTTAGGTATACTTTAAGGATATTATATAATTTTACCGATTTCTTTGTAGCTCTGTACCTCTGTTTTATGAATAAAACTGTAGCCTATTATTACTTTCATATGAGCTTTCATCTTAACAAAGTTAGAGAACTTTAGATTGTTTCGTAACTTTTGATAACTTCATATAAGAATCACCTTCTTATCTAAACTTAGTTTTTTTTTTTCAAATTGCTACTATGTTGTTTGTCGGCCACTAAATTGTTGCAACAAAATCAGAAAATTAATTACATATTTCAACTTCTTGTCTTCAAGTATGTATGGGGAAATATAATAAAAAAATTTCAGCAATGAAACTAAAATAATGACATTTTTAGACTAGGAAAATGTAAAGTGAAAAATTCTAATTGATGGAAAGATCATAGAGTAATTTTTTTTTTTCATTTTAACTCTTAAGGTTTCAATTTCTTATGCTTGATATAGACAGCAATATAACTAGATTTCAAAAGATGTAAGGAATTATTCAACGGATAGGCCTATATGCATAACGAATTCTACGAAAACAGACATAGTCATGGAGTTAGAGGGCCATGAAATATTGGTACTTTTGGAAAAACGAACAATGTCAGTTAGCTTTCCCGTGATAACAACCATAGTCAGATGACAGTGTTTGTTTCTGCTTGCAAGCAATGTCCGACATTTTATGTTCGAACACCGCTCTTCCACCAGCAAAGCTGCACAAAGGGATTAAGTGCATTCCTTCAGAAGCCAGAAAGTAGACTCTTCTACAGACAGATGGAGAAGAGTCCACACGACTCTGAAGATGTACGATGAAAAGGGCAATTGTGATGGATGCAGTGAGTGAAAACATAACGTGAACTATGAAAAATGTATTATTTGGAATTTAATTGCTCAGTCCTACATGAAGGCTAGGGAAGACCACCGCGAAATAAATAATAATAATAATAATAATAATAATAATAATAATAATAATAATTCTTTATTTATACTGACAGAGTTAAGGCCATAGGGCCTTCTCTTACACTTTACCAGGTCACAAAGTATACAAGCAGTTAAAATTTAACAAAAAGTTAAAGAACAGAATACTAACATATTACAAAAAAAATAGTAATAGCATAATAAAATCGACACTAAACAACATGAAAATAATACCATGATAGAAAAAATAGTAAAATACATTGGAATATAGTGAAAGCAACTCATTTAGTACAAATGGTTAATATGGAAGAATTTAAGGAAGAATATAACAAAATGGAATGTAATAAAATAATAACAAAAAAGAAAAGAAATACGAAAATTAAATAAAAGTCACGATAAAAGAGCTATCATAATAAATTCATCGGCTGATAAAGAGAACAAAAAGGGGAAAGGAAGGAAAAATAAATATATAAACCTATATTTTTACAAAACTATGGCAGAGAAAAGGACTTATAACTGAAAGGAATCTAATTAAGAAAGTCACTATTAAAGATAGTTGCCTAAAATGTAAGTTTAGTAGAGAAATACATAAAAGTGGAAGGATAAATCGCATATGTTTACAGAGTATAAGGATACATTTTGTTTCGTGAAGTAAATATACAAGATTTTTTGTAAGTAATTATTTCACGCGAAAAGAACCATTGTCAAGATATTTTTATTTTTTAAGGGCATAGTATTTAATTTTCAGTAACAAACGCTACTACAATATTGTTTCTGTCTTATGAATGAAGAAAATATATGAACATATTAGCAGGCTTCATTATACCTTACAATTACACTAGGCTGACCAGATATTTTATGGTCCAGCAAGGGACATCGGCAATTTCAAGGAAAACCCCAAAGGCTTACCTAGTCACTCTCCGTTGAAATGTTGCAGAAGATACAATGATAGGACTTTGCACACTAAATTTGTAGAGTATCTTAACTTTCTGAATTAAATGCATAAATGCACGTAACTTACTTACTGGCTTTAAGGAACCCGGAGGTTCATTGCCGCCCTCACATAAGCCCGCCATCGATCCCTATCCTCAGCAAGATCAATCCAGTCTCTATCATCATATCCCACCTCTCTCACATCCATTTTAATATTATCTTCCCATTTACATCTCGGCCTCCCTAAAGGTCTTTTTCCTCCGGCCTCCCAACTAACACTCTATAATTATGCATTTCTGGATTCACCCATACGTGCTACATGTCCTGCCCATCTCAAACGTCTGGATTTAATGTCCCTAATTATGTCAGGTGAAGAATACAATGCGTGCAGTTCTGTGTTGCGTAACTTTCTCCATTCTCCTGTAACTTCATCCCTCTTAGCTCCAAATATTTCCCTAAGCACCTTATTCTCAAACACCCTTAACCTATGTTCCTCTCTCAAAGTGAGAGTCCAAGTTTCACAACCATATAGAACAACCGGTAATATAACTGGTTTATAAATTCTAACTTTCAGATTTTTAAAATGCACGTAATTCCTATACATAATTATAGCCTCTAAGAATTCAATTTCAGTACTGACACATGCATGAAAGTCTTTCACATAACATTGTACACACTAAACTCTAACACACACATTTTACAAGTACTTGTTTGGAGAATATATATTTTTAAGAATCTGTTAATTCCAACACAGCTTCACACTAAGTTCTTCACATGAGAAATGAAAGTTTGTTTTCACTTGTAACAGAGCTTTAAGTTTTCAACTTTCATTCTTGCCTTTTCATTAGTCCAGATTGAGTTCATTGTAGAGAAAAGTCTTTCAACTGATGAATTACTGACACGTGATTAATGACACTATTTTGAGAAGATTTTCAAACGTGATGGATTTTTTTTTAATGTTGAAAAACATCCTACCATTTTTCACCTGTTGGTTTGTCATAAAACTTCTCATTTTTTTAAAACTACTTAGAAATGGACGCTGCGGCAATTCTAACGATTCCGCGCAACGCGAATACTAAGATGACCAAAGACAAAGATGCTCTTTTCTTCTCAAAGAGTGCAGAATATCTCATACTGTGCTCGTTGGTTCTTCTGCCTCGTAAGTACTGTTCAGAAATGTGCATGAATCACAGCAGCTCCAATAAAATGTTATTGAAACAAAATCAAAGCTTCTGGGGACAAAAACGAGGAAATTTGCTCCCCGGGGGCAGCAACTTAAAACCGGGGACTGTCCCCGGAAATTGGGGACGTCTGGTCAGCCTAAATTACACTGTTTTTTGTTCCTCCTGAAAATTGTACTATTTTGACATTGGTGTTGTTTCTGCCAGAAAGCCTTCAAGTGCTCTTATATTCTCAAAACAGAATTTTTTGTATTGAAATATTTTCTAATTCCTTTCCAAACTCGGATTGAACTTCAATTATGACTTATGCCTTCTGATTTATCATTTTCTGTGGTGCCAATATAGCCCAAAATTATTTCCGAGAACTAAGTAACATCAGTGAAATTTCTCCTGTTTATTTTTAGACCCATAATAATGTTAACATTTATGAAATGGCGCGAAAGGAATGTGTGTTATTAGCGTCAGGTATTCTTCAATTTTTTATGAAATGTTGCCCTAGTGGTGTCATGTTGCGTCATTCTCATTACGTAAGTTGAACTAATTTATAGAGACGAAATAGCTGTCAGTCCGTTAGATGTCATAGTTTCATCTGCCGATAATTCGACCCTCCCAAGTACTAACATTGTAACTCAATTTTTATGGTTTTGAGTTGTCCTAGTTAATATGATCTTAAATTGTTTCTTTTTCTCCCAGTACTATCATTGTAACTCTAAACCTCCCCAATTGTATGTGAAATATTATTGTTTCTCTACATATCTGTATACACTAATTTACACGATCATTTTAAAACGTCATTTTCATTTCCTGAAAAGTGTAAGAAAGTGAGTTACAATGTTAGTACTTGTGAGGGTCGAATTTAGAGATAAGACAACTTTAAGAAATGGAGGAGTAACTTATTAACAATTCGTCTTCTTGCAGTTATTATGACCGAGCGAATTCGCTCAGACGGTAGCGTTTTAGACTTGTGTTCGGGAGGTCTCGGGTTTAAACCCCGTGGCCGGTCAATCTGACTGGGGTTTTTCATGGTTTCTCTCAGTCACAAAGGAAAATGCCGGATTGGAAATTTACATGTCATGATTCATCACCGCCTCAGTCACCAATATCATAATCATTTTTCATACGAATACAAGCCATCTACAACACACAATAGAAACTACAGATTCTAAACACGCGATGTGACCACAGATGTTATGGGGATCAGGTAGGGTTGAATTGGGTTGAAATTTGATATTATAATTTCTGGCATTTCAAAATTAATATTCCGAAACTTCAACTTCGACTTCCATCGGGACGTAATATTTTTTTTTAATAGTTTTTTTAATTAATTTATTTTATGTCTCTTTAATTTAGGAAGTCATATCGCGACAATACATTAACAATTCTTACAGTTTACATAGAGTTTACTGTATTAGGCCTACAATAATCATTTTAGATATATTTGTAAATGTTGATAGCTTTCAGAAATTTGTTTAAGTTTGAACTGAATTATGGGTTGTGTAGAACTGTCGATATGTCTGTTGATATATGGAATTGATCTCGATGAAAGTGATATAGTGGACATTCAGAAATTAAATGGCGTATAGAGATCCTACTATGGCAATTGGTGCATGTTGGAGGAGGAGTTCTGTCTAGAAGATAAGAATGTGTAGTTTTGGTGTGGCCAACTCGCAATCTGGTGATTATAACTTGATCTTGACGTTTAAAATTCTGTAGTGGATATTTCATTCTGGAATGCTGTACTATTGCGTGAAGTTTGCTGGATGATGATTCTGTCCATGATGTTTGCCAATGGTTGTACAGTTTTCTGGTTATGTATTTATACGTAATTATGTTGTGGAAGTATCTCTGTAGATAAATCCTTGAAATTACTTCTATAAATTTGGCGGTGTATGTAAGTCATACATCCTTCTTCTTCCTCTTCTTTCTTTAATGCAGTTTTCCGTCAGTTGATATTTTTCAAACTTAAGTACATTTTTCTCTGTAACTACTGAATCAATTTACATGAAATTTTTACAGTATTTTCTGCAGCCTATGTTTTAAAACGTAAAGCTAGAATATCACACACATAAAAAGAGGAAAACAAATAAGGCCTATATGTATTAAAAAAAATGGCAAAACATGTTAGAGTTTAATATTTTTTCTGCTTCACTTAGGGTAAAATATTTAACTAAATTTTTGTTTAGAATTTATATTACACATTGCTTGATAACTAAAAAAAATACAAGGCATATGAGTAGAGATTGTAGCAAGTAGGCCTAATGTACACCTGAAGACTGAGGTACATTTAGCAAAGTGGGAAAACAGATTATCACTTAGGACCTTTCTTTTACACTTGGATAAGACACTAATTAGTTGTCTTTTATATCACTGAATTCAGAATGATTTATTGTGTAACCATGGCAATTTTTATGCCACTCTGAACACTAAAAGCCTAGAAATATCGAACTAAACTTTGTGCTGAAATTCTTTAATCACAAATGCATCACTATCCACTCCACATTGTTTAATTACAGCATAGGCCCCTAATGTTAAATGTCTATTCCAAGGTAAATATTGTAAAACTGAGTTAACGAGAGCAATTTATTTTTTGATTTATACTCAGATTCAAATGTGTTTATGGATTAAGTATCAAAATGTTTAAAACAATAATTTTTTTTAAGATCTTCATAGTAAAAAAACACGAGACAGCCAGTGGTTTTGTTAGTTATGATTATCACAAAATAACAGAAATTCTCCCACAGTAAGTGGTAATATTTTCATGACAAAGCAATAAAAAATTAATGATGTTCGTTTGCTTTATGGAAACAATAACAAAGCGGTTTCTATTCTGAAGCGTGTAGTCTGTGTAGAGATTCAGAAAAAGATAAAGTTATTCAGCTTGGTACGGTAAACACGCGAGGTGACGGAAGTTATCGTTTGTAAGTTTATACAAGATTCCAAGTGAAATATATTCCTAGCGATACGGATTTCCATCCTTTCTTCATAACCGATTTCTCTAAAATCTCTGTAACATTTTCTTTTCATAGTTCGTAACGTAATTTTGCTTACAATGTTGTGTCCTTAAAAGTTTAAATAATTTAGTTTCTCTTTATAAACTATTAACAGAGACCGGAAGTTTAGGCATTATGAATCATTAAAATGGGCAGGCAAAAAGGCATCATAAATAGCTAAAATAGGCAGGCAAAAAGGCATTATAAATAGTTAAAATACGCAATAAAAGGCAATTACAAAAACCTTGCACTAGACCCACAACCTTGCACTTTCCACAAAGGGATTTCGGCAGCAAGAAAAGCTTTACATAAGTCGAATGCAAATTGAGATTTTCGACTCGATGTTGCAATTACTGTTGGAAGCAAAGAAATCTTCTTCCCAGTAGCCTTGGAAAGTGCATTTTTGTGTTTGGTTGTACTGATGTGTTGCGATATGAAATATTTAGCTAACTACAACGTCGCAATGAAAACTGAAAGAAAAATAACCGTTAGACCGCTCTCATTGTTGCCTTGTCAAATAAACACAAGCGATAATTAAAACGCTTACTGTTATACATTTTTGCACGGCAACACTCATTGTTGCAAAGAGAATATGAACTGACTGAAAGACAATAATATACATTCGGTGAAGTCACTTTCATTGTAGGGGTTATAGAAATAAATTAAAATATACCTTAGGTAATTTTTAATAATACATTAATAAATAATAGATAAATAATCAAATAAAGGCAAAAAAAAGCATTTATTTAGTAAATTAGGCATTTATATTTAAAAGGGCAGAAAAGGGCAACATAAAACTGTGACGTTTCAATCACAAAGTGTAATTCGTACAGATTTACTTTCAAAATGAAGATAGATTTAATACAATTGAAAAGGCATTCTGCCAAAGTTCCGGTCTCTGCCTATTAGTAACATAGCTTAAGATCTTCATTTCAGTTGTAATTTATTTATGGAGTATTTTTGTATGTTTTATTTATTGTGCACACCGAGTGTGTAAAAAAATACACTCGACTTTAAATGCAGGAAGTAAGATTTGTTTGTTTCAACCATAGGTAGGCCTACAGTACAATGAATGATAATCATAGTCATAAACATAACACAGTAATTCCACTCATGCTTATCAAGGGTTCCACAAAATAATAACAATAATACTAATGAAATTAATGCTTACACACGGGGTATGCTTGCATGAATATAAATCGGGCGTTACTTTGTACACACCCGGTATATTAGCATCAAAATTCGTACAGAAAGAACACGTGTACACAATACTTAAACATTTCTTGTTGCATTACAAGCATCTTAAGTTATAGGCTTATATTCACTTTTACGCATGCGTACTTTATTGCTAATTATTAGTAGTACTTTGAGTTTTGAATTTAATACTTCAAGAAACACAAATTTAAGACTCCTGAAACGTCATTTAAGAGCGAAAATGGTTATAGTAATAATATACCTATTAACGAAACGAATTAACAATTTTTGGAAACTTTGTCAATATAACGCAGAAATTTTATACTTGTAGACCCTATATTTTCACAAGACATTTTTGATAATTTGTCATAGGGTAAACTAGGGTCTGTTGGACAGTGGGGCTACTTCCGTCATTGACTTCTAGCAGAATGTGGTGCCCACAAGTGGTGTGGTAACACGTTAAAGTACGGAGTGTCCAACATGCCCGACTGTCCAACAGACCCTAGTTTACCCTATTATTGCTGTTAACATAAAAAATTTGTGTTACTAATATTTAAAGCTTAAATTACACTAAGAAGCAAATAAAATAATTATAAATCGAAGAATAGTGCAAAAATCAAGTTTGCTTGTTACAAGCATCTTAATTGTGTCTTAAGCAGAAAATTTCGTAAATAAATTATTCAATTTAACTCCTTCCATCGTACTCCTACGATTACTTAAAAATAAATATAAACTTCGACACAGTAATGATAGATTTTCTCATTAAGGTTTGTGGCTTTGTTCCAAAGGTTTTCGAAGATTTCAAGGAGAGATTTGGGTTACCAAAAACTTTCTATGAAGATATTGTGACCACTGTTCTGAAAAGATCGTGTCAATTTTTTTCTTTTAAATAAAGTTTATGACTAATGACTCTATCGTAAATACATTTTTATTTTATTTACTTAAATAGTCTACTTCGGAAATGTTACTTCCATTTTATTTGCATATTTGTTACGTACCTACGTTTATTTAAAAAAAAAAGTACCGAGAACACCAATAAAATATGAACGATTTTAATAATAGAATTCATAACCTTGAACTAATTTCATATATATCTCAATTATTGTTGCACACATTTAAAGACAGGACATGGGAGATTCATGCACGATCAATAACATTTTCGAAATAACCACCGCGAATGACAATAGTATGATTCAAACGTCTTTTAAAATTGTCAATAACTCTGTCACATGCCTGATACAGACTAAATGAGTTCTCCACGTTTCTCTTCCACCCACAGATGGTTCTAAAACTATTAAAACCATATTTTTAACATAAACTCCCAAGTTTGCTTAATAGCTTTTCAATCTGAACAAAATATAATCGTTTGTTTTATTGGCTCTCTCTGTATGTGGGTTTACCGAATACTATAGTGCTATCTCCAATGGGACGCAGTTTGTTTAATAAATAAATTTCCTGAGTACTCAATTGTTTTGTCACACTATCACCTAAATAACCATAGACCTAACTTTTTTTTTCTGTTGAACAAAGCGGAAATTTTAGCGAAAGTCAATTTAACTTGCTTTATGAATTGCTGTACTATTTCCTTGAGTGTTAAATTGTTTTGTCGCACTATCTCCTAAATAAACATAGACCTAACTTTTTTTTTATTTTGAACAAAGTGGAAATTCTAGCGAAAGTCAATTTAGCTTGCTTTATGAGTAAATTGGTGTACTAAGTCATTGAGTAGCTACTCAATTGTTTTGTCGCACTATCTCCTAAGTAACCATAGACGTAACTTCTTTTTTTTCTCTTGAAGAAAGCGGAAATTCTAGTGAAAGTCAATTTAGATTGCTTTATGAATTGCTGCACTAATTCCTTGAGTGTTAAATTGTTTTGTCGCACTATCACCTAACTAACCATAGATCTAACTTCTTTTTTTTCTGTTTAACAAAGCGAAAATTCTAGAAAAAGTCCATTTAACTTGCTTTATGAATTAAAGTAGCTACTCAATTGTTTTGTCGCACTATCACCTAAGTAACCATAGACCTAACTTCTTTTTTTTTCTGTTGAACAAAGCGGACATTCTAGCGAAAGTCAATTTAGCTTGCTTTATGAATAAATTGCTGTACTAATTCTTTGAGTAGCTACTCAATTGTTTTGTCACACTATCACCTAAGTAACCACAGACCTAACTTCTTTTTTTTTTTTCTGTTGAACAAAGCGAAAATTCTAGTGAAAGTCTTTTTTTTTTTCTGTTGAACAAAGCGAAAATTCTAGTGAAAGTCAATTTAACTTGCTTTATGAATAAATTGCTGTCCTAATTCTTTGAATAGCTATTCACATGTTTTGTCGCACTATCTCCTAAGTAACCATAGACCTAACTTCTTTTTTTTTTTTTTTTTTCTGTTGAACAAAGCGAAAATTCTTAGACTAGCGACAGTCAATTTAGCCTACTTTAGGCCTATGAATTGCTGTGCAGTCTCATTCAACACTCAGACTAATTTTTGGCGCTTTATCATTTAAGTGATTATAGCCTACGAGACGAGGCCCGCCTGGCACTAGATGGTCGGACTTATTGCTATGTGTGTAATTATTGAGATAAACTCACCGTTGTAGAGCACAGTCACTCTGCTGTTGGCACCACTGCTATAGTCCGGCGTGGCAGCAGTGGCGGTGGCGTGCGGAGGCGGCGGCGGGGGCGGACTGGGGGCGGTGGCGCCCGCCGTAGGGCTGGACGGACCCCAGCACGGGGGAGGATTCCCTGGGGGCGGCAGGACGCCCGCCGCCGGCGATTCTCCCACGACGTCTATCTCCTCTTCTTCGTCGTCCTCCGCCGTCGCAGCCGTCGTCGGGGGCGGAGGCGCCTTGTCCTCGCCGCCGCGGTCCGCCCACGGGTAGGCCTTCCACTTCTTGGCCATGAGGCACCTCGGCATCTTGGTTCGAGTCCCGGGTCACTTGTTATCACGTGGGGCGGCGCCGCCCCTTTCGCCTGGACCTCAGCACGGCTGCGGGCCGCGCGCGGTGGTAGAACCAGAGCGCTGTTAACAGTCGTGGTTGAGGTGCAGACGGCATCCGGAGAACGGAGAGGCTGTGGTGAGGGTGCTTTCAAATCCGCTGCTCCCGGCGTTGTGGGAAACTCCGCTGGCGCCAGGCGGCGTCGTGCCGTTGCGTTGGAGACGGGAGCACGGACAACAAAACGGAACGCTTGTCTGTGGAGAGGACCATGCCAGGGCAGCACGTGGAGCGGATTGCAGCGTAGTGGGGACAGAACGAGCCGGCTCCGAAAATACCCCCCCAAGAACAAACCCAGCAAAACTAAAACCAAACCAACCCCTTGGCCTGCTGCTTTTTGGATCTCCCCAAACCCTCGCGTCGCCTTTTATATTTCCCGTGGCGGTGGTGGTGGCAGGAAAAAAAAAAAACAACACGGACAGGGGCTTTCGCAAGGGGAGGGGGTGCATTGGAACCCTTATGTCTGCCTCATCCCCGTGCACTACCCCTACTACGCGTTCCCTCCCTCTCACATGCGCGCATCGATTCCGGAGTGTTGTAACTCTGGAGGGAGAGGCAGGGGTTGCGTGGTGGGGAGGGAAGGTAGGGTTGGGGAGGGGAGTAGTACCTCCCGAAAAATGAAGAGCGCCCAGTTCCGACGGAGGCTCCACCCACCTACCCCGCTCCTGTTCCCACACCCCACTTGGACGACCACCACCCCCCGGTCGGGCGCCTCCCAGAGTCTTGAGTCGGCCCTCACCTCGGTCACACCTCACCGCGCCACGTGGTGACTTGAGCACGTCGTAACAAGCTCCCACCCTGCTTCAGATAAATTGGAGTAGCACACACAATCTTGTTTGTCCGCGAGGGGCCATTCACCAACCCTTCATATGTGCACATCCGCGCGCTAATTGTCAGCCACGGCGGACGTGCGCTATCGATAGGAGCTCTAATCCACTTCATTTCACTCCTGTAAACCTGCTAGATGATGATTCATAACTTCAGAATCTTATTCTCGATGCAATCTCTCCATCTCTTCTCTTGACACTTATTTTCAGTTACTTTAATTACGAAGCACAAAGCTTAATCCTTTCGTATGTAGTTTACACTTCAGAATGCAGTAGCTTACGCAGTATGTTATGGTTAGCCCTTAAATTGACAAAGTATCCTATAGGATACAACAGGTTAATAGGCTATATGATATAATTTTAATAGAACAATAGAAAAAAAAATTGGTAGGAAAATTAAAAACATATAAACATTTGGACATTGCAATAGTTGTTTTCTTTACGGTCCGACAAGGTTTAATAAACTAACGTGAGAAATGAAGCTTTGATAAGTTAAGGGTTAGACCAGCGAATAGGGATTACAAAAAGAATGGACACTGAGCGAATTTTCCAGTGTTTTGTTTCTCTGTGCGCAGCGTTTAGTTCCACTTTCAAGCGCTAGAGGTTAGTGTAATCTAGCATACACTAAGATAATAATTGAGAATAGAATTAAGACACAGGATCCAAACATCGCCTACCTTATTGCATAATCCAGTAACGCTTTGCTTCAAATAAATTCAAGTTAACAGCTTTTCCTTATTTCTCAGTGATAAACTAGTTGTAATAATAATATTTTGTATTTCAGATATAATAAATTATATTATAAAATAATATAATACATTATTAGTATTAGTATTAGTATTTATTTATTTAACCTGGTAGAGATAAGGCCGTCAGGCCTTCTCTGCCCCTCTATAAAATTAAGTATCGAATTCGTTTAATATTTGTATATAATATAATATAGGTATATGGTTTTACTTCTCGTAAGAGTTTTGTTTTTCCATTTTCAGCGCTATCAAATCATTACATATTTTAATTATTGTTGGAGTCAACGTCTCAACTCTCATTATAAAGGAACTCTAGAGTCCAGACATTACAGTTAATGACGGATTTTTTTATTTTATGGATCCAATTCATTTTATTTGAGTACATAATGCACCTAAATGTATTAATTATATGTGTTATATTTCCGCTGTATCGACTGCTAGCTGGTGTGATGTCAGCGCCAACTCTAGGGAGAAAGCAGAATCTCACGCTCTAGCTGGCTTGAAGGTCATTGAAATCAGCCCGGCTACATCAAAGGTACCGACGCGAAGTGTCCATTCTTTATAATCCCTATTCGCTGGTTAGACATCGGATGTTTAGGAAAAAGTCTATTTTATTTGAATGTTCATATTTAAAGACTTTAACATATTGGTTAATTATAAAAAAGTTTCTGATGATGTCGCATGTGCGATGAAAAGTTCATACAAACAGTAAAATATGTAATATAAAGGAATTACTTCTTAAATATTAGCTATATGATAACTCATTGGCTGAAAAATAATAAACTTATTCAATTGAATTCATTGGGACTTATCTGAAAAAAATCTTCAAAATTAATTGTAAAATTATGCAAGCCAGTCAGACAAAAATATACAAACAATAACTGAACCTCAAAATACACGCATTGATAAAATTGAGGTTAACATATTGGTTAATTATAAAAAAAAAAAAATGTATCTGATGGTGCATGCACGATAGAAACGTTGATACAAACAGTAAAATATGTAAGATATAAGGAAATGAGTCCTTAAATATTATATGATACTCATTGACTGAAAAATAATAAATTTATTCAATGGAACTCTTTAGGACTTATCTGAATAATCTTCAAAATGAATTTTAAAATTATGCAAGTCAGTCACAGCAAAAATATACAAACAGTAACTTAACCTCAAAATACACGCAATGATAAAATTGAGGTTAACATAGGCCTATTGGTTAATTATAAATATGTACCTGATGATGTATGTGCGATGAAAAAGTTGATACTAACAGTAAAATATGTAGACTTAATATAAAGGAATCACTCCTTAAATATTATACGATGTCATTAACTGAAAAATATTAAACTTATTAAATTGAACTCATTAGGACTTATTTGAAAAAATCTTCAAAATGAATTGTAAAATAATATTCTGAAGCTAAAACTGTGTTGTGAATTCCATAGTTGCTTTGTACAGATTTCTTTTTCGATTTTTAACTACAAAATTGCATTTCCTTACGCATTTATCACAACAATTGTTACAAATCACGCCACTCTTGTAAATTCTTCAAGACTGTACATTAAGATGCATACTGTAAAGAATCAAGTTCCTAAAGTCGTATGATTTGTAACAATTTTTGTGGTTGGGAAATCTCAGACCTCGAGTGACATTTATTAGGACTATTTCGTGAATAAAATAAAAATATAAATAATATATCCCTAAAATTCGCTCATAAAATTTTAATAATTGTATATTTATGAATACTTAACTTATTCAGACATTGTGAAGTCGAAATAGATGAATAACGATTACTGCAATAAAAAAATTGGGCGTTATTCAGTAATGCCAATTGAGAAAAGTGAAATACAGGTTTAAAAATGTTAATTACATGTACTGCGCTTTTCTCTTGTTATTATAACAGAAATACGTTTTCATTATCTGCTGAAATCATAATTTAATTTAAACATTTTATAGTATAATTACGAATAACCTGACTAATACATTAACTAAATGAACAATTGTTATCAAGGAGTGACATTTTCTTTAGATATAATGGACATGGAATTAGGGGATAAAGATAATACCTTAATAATAATAATAATAATAATAATAATAATAATAATAATGATTTATTTAATCTGACAGAGTTAAGGCCATACGGCCTTCTCTAACACTCAACCAGAAGTAAAACTGCGTTACAAAAAATACTAGAAATTTACAAATTACACTACAATTTTACACACAAAACTGAATAAGATAATAATAATAATAAAATGTAAACAAAAAGTGAGTAGAAATCAGACATAATATTTAACATAAAGAAAGAAGGAAAAATGCATACTAAATGTGAACAGCAGGTCAAAATAAATTAGACATACAAAGTATTAAAAATAAGACAATTATTGATAATAATAATAATAATAATAATAATAATAATAATAATAAGAATAGTAATAGTAATAATAATAATAATAATAATAATAGTAGTAATAAAATAGTGCAGTACAAAGCATACAATGAATATAATATTTTTAGGTACACTCAGTAAGGAAAATTATTAAGATTATATATAGCTCAACTTATCACATTATAAATATATCATTATCGGAAAATATGAAAACAAAAATATAAAATAAGTTAAATATCACTAGAACATAAAAAAATGTGAATATGTGGAAACATGCAATACAACACTTGTCATAATAGTAAGTTAGTTTGGCAACTCGTCATAAGATAATTTTCTAATTTGGATTTGAAAGATTTCAAGATGTGGATGTGGAAGTAGGATTTCGCACTTTACTTAGTACAATTAATACTGAATATATAAATGTGGTATTAACACGTTCGATTAGCAAGAATGAACCAAATGTTCCATATTTCGTTCCCAAATTTTTCTCTGAATGTGAGTACGAGTTTCAGTTTTTCTTATTTCCTGAAACAAAATTGGACGCAAGGTCCTCAGTTTTACTCTTGGTTTAGGACCTTACTTACTTACTTACTGGCTTTTAAGGAACCCGGAGGTTCATTGCTGCCCCCACATAAGCCCGCCATTGGTCCCTATCCTGAGTAAGATTAATCCAGTCTCTATTATCATATCCCACCTCCCTCAAATACATTTTAATATTATCTTCCCATCTACGTCTCGGCCTCCCCAAAGAAAGCCTTACGGTCTTAAATCTGTCGTGTTAAATAAAACATGTATTATTATTATTATTATTATTATTATTATTATTATTATTATTATTACTATTATTATTATTATTATTATGCTTTATAATATGGCCGATATTATTTATAATGTTGTAGGCTTAAAAAAATATACGAGGATCTGATTATAGCTATCCTTCATTTGTCATTATTCAAAATTAAGTGTTGAATCTCCTCACGAACTATTACCAGTTTCATTTTGGTGCAGTAATTACTGTTCACTCTATATATCTGTAGTAAAATAGTTACCTAATAGTGTAACTTATTTCAGATAGCGATAAAATCTTAGCATGGTTTTCTTGACAGGGAAGTGAAGCTGCTGTGAGTCCCGTGTCGTAGATTTAGGGCATATAATAGAATTCTGCACCTGATACAGGACTCCAAGCACAAAATGTCAGCCACACCGTTTCTTGCCAACGTTGAATTTTGACTTTGAATAACTTCTCTTCAGTTGAAACCGTCTTTATAAAAATACTGTTAACTTAGGGCCTACTGTTTGTCGAGATTCGAAAACTCATCCCTTGTGCGACACCATTACACAGGAAAAGAACACGTTAAAATATAATTTTTAACAAAAATAAAGTCAATATCTCAGCAGTTCGAATTCCATGCCTTCGAGAATGAAGCCAGAATGACTATCTGCACATTAAATTAATTGTATATGAATTGATGTTTGATGCTCGTACTTGCATTGAAATCTCTGACATTTCGTCTCTTTTTCAAGCTGTAATAATTCCCTAAAATTGTTTCTGCATTATAATACGTCACTATCATCTCCAAATGGTAACAAGTGCATCTCAGCATACGTTCTTGCTGTTTAACAAACTTGTTTGAGGACTCTTGCACTTGTCCATTGTTAGGATTGATGCCTCGGGGTATACGTTGAAAGTCCAAGGAAATACATTTATTTGAAAATATTTCAGTTATATAACTCAGTTGGCTGATGAAAATGTGTACATTCAAAGGGACAGCAATTCGATTCCCAGCAGAACGTTAGAAATTTATAGTGCACGAAAAGTTCGCACGGCAGGCTTTTTGCGATATTTATATTTCGCTATTGCTCCACTATCAGCATACCTAGGCCTATTAGCTCCTCTATTCTGGATGGATTCCGTAATTTAAAAGAAATTTCAAGTAAACAATTGAAGGATGTTTTTCTTCCATCATGAATTTCTTCTTTAGGCCTAGTTGTTCTGTATCAAACCATCAGGAAATAAGAAGGTAGAAGAATGTTTCTCAAAATGTGGTCCAAAGGCTACCGGCGAGGCGGTCTTCGGCAGTATGCTATATTATCCGTGGAATAAGTAATAATTTATTAATTCCTCATTAAACACTTTTAACGCTTGTATATCACTAAAGATATGGTTACACCACTTAAATTAACAATTTGTATAACTTCACTATGTTAAATAATGCAATTATTAGGGTACTTTACTTGGTGAATATTTTCGGTGGGAAATTTACGCCATTATCAAACTTCTAGTGAGATCTTGAGCTTCCTTTTGTGCTTGTCTTAGGTAAACATCAAGGAAGAAAAATCAGAGGAAAATTCAAGACCTCACTAGTAATTTTATAATGGCACAAAGTTCCCGCGAAGACTATTCACAAATGTAAGACACCTTAATAGTATCATTATTTAAAACAATGAAGTTATAAAAATTTTTAATTTTACAACTGTAACCAAATCGTTATTATTAATAGAGTTTATGTATTTAAATAATAAAAATAGACAAATATTTGGGCCTAAATGAATGAAAGAATAAATAAACAATAATGAAATAAACAAATTAACTAATAAATGAATAAGCAAGTAAGCGAATAAATAAATAAATACATAAATAAATAAATAAATAAGCGAGTGATTAAGTAAATTAGTAAATAAAAAAATAAAGAAGAACTAACAAGCTAACATATTAACTAGTGCTGTCGATCGATCAAAATATTTAATCGATTAACTATTTGAATTTAATCGATTAATCGATTATTGTTAAATTTAACTTCTGTTCGGTGATAAGCATAAGTATTAAATGTTGTATATCCGTATATATTGTATCGTTATATTACAAAACAACTATTTTATTTACTTACTAACATATTTATTATGAGGCTTATAATTTATTGTGACAATTTCTCCGCGAATTTTTGAGACAAACATAAATTATAACAAAAAGTATGAACACTCACCTAGTTAATACTGCTTCATCCATGATTTTAAACATGTGAGTGCATTCACATGCTCCGAATTAAGTGCCGCTCTACGTTTAGTAAAAATGTTTCCTGCATCACTAAACATGAAAAATTGTTTTTTTTTCTGTCAAGCACTTCTCCACGATCGTTCAATTTAAATCCAAACGTTTCACCGAGTTTACCTCTCAAATTCTCTTATCATATAATGGAGTTTACACTTTTCACAGACCACAGAAAACTGTTTTTTTTTTTCTTTATCAAACCGAACACACAACTGTCATGTACAAACTCAATACAGAAACTGCAAGCACCTGCAAAAGTACAGCACTCGAAACAGAAGAATTGTAATCCGAATTACCAGATTTTAGAAAAACAAGGTAGTTGCGCTCTCACTTACACATAGTATAGACATGGCTATTTTATAAGGAATGAGGGGTACGAATCCCAGAATAGTACTGTATGTATTTCATATGCTCGGAAGATGAGCTGAAAAAAAAAGGTGGAAGTTTTCTTGGAAAACCATAAAAATTAATAAATGTTTCACATTGTGTTTCAACTTTCAATAGAGGTAGTCTAGGTCATATCTCCATGTCTTTCTGAAGTGTTTGTGCAAAGATTTTCCTTACGCTACCTGGTTTACAGTTAGAAAATAATAGTAGGGGAGAGTCGGGTAGTATCGGACATCGGGTAATATCGAACAGTGAGTTTATTTCATCTACCATACGATGATAGTACCTGATTGACATGGTTACGTTTCTGTGATGTCGCATAGAGAAACGTAACCATGTCATTCAGGTACTACCATATGGTTGTAGATGAAAAAAACGCACTGTCCGATACTACCCGATGTCCGATATTACCCGACTCTCCCCTACTATTATGCTTTTAAGTAAGCAATTTTCGAGAGAGAAATATTGTCCAAATTTTTAGTATGAGTTTGTATTAACAAAATACTAATCAATATGAACTACAACCTATTAGTTTTAATCGACTCGATTATTCGATTAAATATTTTGATCGATTAATCTTACAACAGAAATTGATCGATTAAGGACTGGTAGTCTCCTATAAATTTATCAATCCAACATTTTCTCGTACTTTCAAAGTTTTGCTTTATAGACGATCCATAACAATTTTTAAAAGTTAATCTGGCAGTCCATTTCCACTACAGATCAATTTGGACTGATATGTTTTAATTCTTTGTATTGACGATCCTTTTGATTTCAATTGTGAGTCTATATATATCACCGTCCTTCGCAAGTCTTTCATGGCTCCGACTTAAAGAACTCAGAACTTTACACTCTTTGTCTTTACTCTTTCGAATTCTGCACACCTTAACACCAAATTACCTTTCGTCTCGTTTCTCTTATCTATACTCTAACCACGACTTAAATACCAGATCACTTATCTGTGGCACGCTAAGTATACCTCTTCATAGAACATCTTGTTATTCATAATCTTTTACAGTATCCACCTCGCGTCAATGGAATTCCTTGTCACAAAGTATTAGGGGCTGCAAGACAATAAACACCTTTAAGAACAGCTTGAAAGATAACCTTATTAGCATTTCACTCCAATCATACTGATTTAAACTATCACTGACTACATTGTTACTTCTTTCTTTTAGACATCATCCTGATTGTGCTGTATTTTCAAAATTGTCTCATAATAATCTCTTTCTATTATCTAATATTATTTGAAATATATAACATTCTATGTATTTTAGCTTAATTCTGCTACACAGTTTATTTCAGTGTTTAATTAATAGTTCATAGTATTTTGTTGTTTAATTCGGAAATAACTATTGTATACATGTAACTCTAAATCAAATTGTTGAATTCTTGTAAGTTCATGCATATGTAGGCCTATATACTCTTTTTGCTGGTTGAGTGGAAGAGAAGGCCTTACGGCCTTAACTCTGCCAGCTAAAATTAATCATTATTATTATTATTATTATTATTATTATTATTATTATTATTATTATTATTATTATATCATGCAATGTTAGTTTTAGGCTTACAGTATGTTAAGGAAAAATTTGACCCGTAATTACTAAACAACGCGAAACTTGAGAATAGAATACCAGAAACAAAAATAATATGAGGCTTAATTTCTCTACAAGTATCTCAACTAAAAACATCTTTTAGGGAATAAGAATCAAATTTTCAGTGCATTGTTTCATCATATCAAAAATCTTGAAACCAATAATTTTAAAATATTTGTAAATTCTTATTAATTAATAATTATTTTTACGATATTAATGAATTGAATAATTACCTGTCTCCATGAAATAGCTGTAGTTTAGTTCTAGCAGTAGAAATATATGTAAGCGCTCCGGTGTCGCATTACTCAGTCAACTCATCATCTTCACGTGACACTTGCCGATGTTCTTTGAGTATCGATCTCACGAGCCTTAATCAGAAGATATATTTCCCCACATTAGAAGTGTTATCCGGCACTTTCTTGCACTCAGGCCCTTCCTTCCGGTGGATTCCCATTTCCTCCCATCACGACTTGTCAGCGCACATTAATCGCGCGTCTTGTCACCACCTTCCTTTGCTGCGCCACTCTGTCAACCTGCTGCAGCATCGTCATCTTCTTCCTTCCTTACTTTGTTTGTTTGTTTCTTTCTTCCTTCCTTTCTTTCCTCCTTTCTTCCATTGTTTCTTCCTTTTTCATTGTTTATTATTCTTTTATTCCTTTCTTTCACTGTTTCTTTCTTTGTTCTTTTCTTTCACTGTTTCTTCCATTGTTTCTTTCTTTGTTCTTTTCTTCCACTGTTTCTTCCATTGTTTCTTTCTTTGTTCTTTTCTTCCACTGTTTCTTCCATTGTTTCTTTCTTTGTTCTTTTCTTCCACTGTTTCTTCCATTGTTTCTTTCTTTGTTCTTTTCTTCCACTGTTTCTTCCATTGTTTCTTTCTTTGTTCTTTTCTTCCACTGTTTCTTCCATTGTTTCTTTCTTTGTTCTTTTCTTCCACTGTTTCTTCCATTGTTTCTTTCTTTGTTCTTTTCTTCCACTGTTTCTTCCATTGTTTCTTTCTTTGTTCTTTTCTTCCACTGTTTCTTCCATTGTTTCTTTCTTTGTTCTTTTCTTCCACTGTTTCTTCCATTGTTTCTTTCTTTGTTCTTTTCTTCCACTGTTTCTTCCATTGTTTCTTTCTTTGTTCTTTTCTTCCACTGTTTCTTCCCTTATTCTTTCTTCCTTTCTTCCACTGTTTCTTTCTTTGTTCTTTTCTTCCACTATTTCTTTCCTTGTTCTTTTCTTCCTTTCTTCCACTGTTTCTTTCTTTGTTCTTTTCTTCCACTGTTTCTTCCATTGTTTCTTTCTTTGTTTTTTCTTCCACTGTTTCTTCCATTGTTTCTTTCTTTGTTCTTTTCTTCCACTGTTTCTTCCCTTGTTCTTTCTTCCTTTCTTCCTCTGTTTCTTTCTTTGTTCTTTTCTTCCACTATTTCTTCCTTGCTCTTTTCTTCCTTTCTTCCACTGTTTCTTTCTTTGTTCTTTTCTTCCACTGTTTCTTCCATTGCTTCTTTCTTTGTTCTTTTCTTCCACTGTTTCTTCTATTGTTTCTTTCTCTGTTTTTTTCTTCCACTGTTTCTTCCATTGTTTCTTTCTTTGTTCTTTTCTTCCACTGTTTCTTCCCTTGTTCTTTCTTCCTTTCTTCCACTGTTTCTTTCTTTGTTCTTTTCTTCCACTGTTTCTTCCCTTGTTCTTTCTTCCTTTCTTCCACTGTTTCTTTGTTCTTTTCTTCCACTATTTCTTTCCTTGCTCTTTTCTTCCTTTCTTCCACTGTTTCTTTCTTTGTTCTTTACTTCCACTGTTTCTTCCATTGTTTCTTTCTTGGTTTTTTCCTTCCACTGTTTCTTCCATTGTTTCTTTCTTTGTTCTTTTCTTCCACTGTTTCTTCCCTTGTTCTTTCTCCCTTTCTTCCACTGTTTCTTTCTTTGTTCTTTTCTTCCACTGTTTCTTCCCTTCTTCTTTCTTCCTTTCTTCCACTGTTTCTTCCATTGTTTCTTTCCTTGTTCTTTTCTTCCACTGTTTCTTCCCTTGTTCTTTCTTCCTTTCTTCCACTGTTTCTTTCTTTGTTCTTTTCTTCCACTATTTCTTTCCTTGCTCTTTTCTTCCTTCTTCCACTGTTTCTTTCTTTGTTCTTTTCTTCCACTGTTTCTTCCATTGTTTCTTTTTGTTCTTTTCTTCCACTGTTTCTTCTATTGTTTCTTTCTTTGTTTTTTTTCTTCCACTGTTTCTTCCATTGTTTCTTTCTTTGTTCTTTTCTTCCACTATTTCTTCCCTTATTCTTTCTTCCTTTCTTCCACTGTTTCTTTCTTTGTTCTTTTCTTCCACTATTTCTTTCCTTGTTCTTTTCTTCCTTTCTTCCACTGTTTCTTTCTTTGTTCTTTTCTTCCACTGTTTCTTCCCTTATTCTTTCTTCCTTTCTTCCACTGTTTCTTTCTTTGTTCTTTTCTTCCACTGTTTCTTCCATTGTTTCTTTCTTTGTTCTTTTCTTCCACTGTTTCTTCTATTGTTTCTTTCTTTGTTTTTTCTTCCACTGTTTCTTCCATTGTTTCTTTCTTTGTTCTTTTCTTCCACTGTTTCTTCCCTTATTCTTTCTTCCTTTCTTCCACTCTTTCTTTCTTTGTTCTTTTCTTCCACTATTTCTTTCCTTGTTCTTTTCTTCCTTTCTTCCACTGTTTCTTTCTTTGTTCTTTTCTTCCACTGTTTCTTCCATTGTTTCTTTCCTTGTTCTTTTTTCCTTTCTTCCACTGTTTCTTTCTTTGTTATTTTCTTCCACTGTTTCTTCCATTGTTTCTTTCTTTTTTTTTCTTCCTTTCTTTCTTCCACTGTTTCTTTATTCTTTTCTTCCTCTCTTTCTTCCATTGTTTCTTTCTTTATTCTTTTCTTGCTTTCTTTCTTCCATTGTTTCTTTATTCTTTTCTTCCTTTCTTTCTTCCACTTTATTTCTTTATTATTTTCTTCCCTTCTTTCTTCCATTGTTTCTTTATTCTTTTCTTCCTTTCTTTCTTCCATTGTTTCTTTGTTCTTTTCTTCCTTTCTTTCTTCCACTGTTTCTTTCTTTCTTCTTTTCTTCCTTTCTTTCTTCCACTGTTTCTTTCTTTATTCTTTTCTTCCTTTCTTTCTTCCACTGTTTCTTTCTTTATTCTTTTCTTCCTTTCTTTCTTCCATTGTTTCTTTCTTTATTCTTTTCTTCCTTTCTTTCTTCCATTGTTTCTTTATTCTTTTCTTCCTTTCTTTCTTCCACTGTTTATTTCTTTATTATTTTCTTCCCTTCTTTCTTCCATTGTTTCTTTATTCTTTTCTTCCTTTCTTTCTTCCACTGTTTCTATCTTTATTCTTTTCTTCCTTTCTTTTTTCCACTGTTTCTTTCTTTATTCTTTTCTTCCTTTCTTTCTTCCACTGTTTCTTTCTTTATTCTTTTCTTCCTTTCTTTCTTCCATTGTTTCTTTCTTTATTCTTTTCTTCCTTTCTTTCTTCCATTGTTTCTTTCTTTATTCTTTTCTTACGTTCTTTCTTCCATTGTTTCTTTATTCTTTTCTTCCTTTCTTTCTTCCACTGTTTCTTTTCTTCCTTTCTTTCTTCCACTGTTTCTTTCTTTATTCTTTTCTTCCTTTCTTTTTTTTCCACTGTTTCTTTCTTTATTCTTTTCTTCCTTTCTTTCTTCCACTGTTTCCTTATTCTTTTCTACCTTTATTTCTTCCACTGTTTCTTTCTTTATTCTTTTCTTCCTTTCTTTCTTCCACTGTTTCTTTCTTTATTCTTTTCTTCCTTTCTTCCACTGTTTCTTTGTTATTTTCTTCCTTTCTTTCTTTCTTCCATTGTTTATTTCTTTGATTCTTTCTTCCTTTTTCATTTGTTTCTTTGTTCTTTTCTTCGTTTCTTCCATTTTCTTCCTTTCTTCTTTTATTCTTCCTTTCTCTATTGTTTCTTTCTTTGATTCTTTCTTGTGGCCTATTTGAAGTGAAGGGTCTACTATGATCGACTAAGAGATCCGGAAGAGTTAAAACTAAGAATTTTGGATGAGGTATGATACAGCGTTTCTTTCATAAAATAAAAAAAAATATGAAAGCTACAGTTTACAAACCTTGTATAAAAGCAGCATTATTTTCTGATTATCACCGTTGTCATGGTTGCACGAACAATCTTAACACAACCTTAGCTTCTGACTTCCCGCAGTCGATGATGACACAAGTTCTGATAGAGGAAGGCGCACCCTGGTTAAGTTCTTTTGTTTTACTTCCCCTCAAAGCGTTATTCTTTGACAAGGTTTCGAATTGTGACCAACCCATGCTTCATCCGCCGTCAGTGCTTGGGGGGAGGAAATGAAAAGAATGTTGCATAATGCATTTCATAATACATAATCTATGGAGAGGATGTTGGAGGGAGGATAGAGGTGTCGGGTTTCGGCTTTCTTTCCGGAGAGCGCACGATCACTTCCACTTCCTGTAACTGACACCGTTGGGCTTAGTGCGTATTGATGGCCCCGTCTTGTTTCGTCCTGATTAAATTTTACATCTCTCCAGAAATCGATGTGCGACCTAATTCTGCCATGCTAGGCGCAACATCGGTCCACTCGCTAGATTTATACGCCGAAGACCCGACTTTAAATCTCTTTCGACCCAGAATTAAATTAGGCCTACGTATGGACAGAGAAACCCTTTTTTTCTTCGTTGTTGGTAACTCTATAGCATCTGTTAGATGCTTTATGGTTGTGCTAACAGATGGAGTTACTTGTCAACAATGTGACTCTGAAACGTGTGTTCAGGTTACTGCCCAGCGACAGTCCTGATGTAGCCTATTTTTATATTTGTGATGATTGGTTAATTAATATTAACCCGGCACACTCACAACCACACTCACATTCATACAAATTTCCAGACTCTAGACACCTAGGGAATTCTCCTTCTTCTTCTTCTTCTTCTTCTTCTTCTTCTTCTTCTTCTTCTTCTTCTTCTTCAAGAAAAATAAAGAAACACTTGCAAGTAGACTTCTCAGATTTTGTCTCTCTTGTAAGCTCCTTTATAGCTAAACCTCAACACAGATCCATCTCTCCCATAAGTGTAACCTTGTAGAGTTATTTCATCACCATGGCAACAATATTTATTTCCATCATAATCGTCCATCACGAATTAGGCCTTTGTATACTCCTTCAACCCCATCAAAGTAACAGTTTGAGAGGTCATTTTTGTCTTGTATGTCCTCTTTTAGGCTGTAGTAGAATACATCTTAAACAGTGTTGCCAACTTATGAGATAGGTTCCGGTTAACTATTAGTCGCGACACTGTTATTCCCGCGTGACTCCTCCTCTTTGCTTACGTCTTAGGAAGTGAAGGCTCTATAAAGTCTAGGTAGGTAGCATCGTTCGCCATTTTTGTTCTTTCGTTGCCGAGTTATGGCACGAGGAATCTATTTGCCACACCGTTAAACATTATCATGTCGTAGCTCCTATGATAATAAATCAAACGCACTGTAATTCAGCAAATAATTGAGCGGCAAATAACGTCTTCGTGTGCTTTCTGCGAACGCCAACGAAAGAGCCAAAATGGCCGGCGATTATATTAAGTATTTATCGAGTCTTAGGAAATGCATAATGTCTTCATCAGCGAATCACAAGACTCACACTTTTAAATGTAGTCGACCTGCAACGTGATTGGCTGCCGGAAATTAGAGCAACGGGACTTAGGGGAGAGTCGGGTAGTATCGGGCATCGGATAATATCGGAAAGTGAGTTTCTTTCATCTACCACACGATGATAGTACCTGATTGACTTGGTTACGTTTCTGTGATGTCGCATAGAGAAACGTAACCATGTCATTCGGGTACTACCAGATGGTGGTAGATGAAAGAAACGCACTGTCCGATACTACCCGATGTCCGATACTACCCGACTCTCCCCTATAGCTTTTAGAATCTGCTACATTGGCAGGAAAATCTGTCAAAAAATATATGATGGAAGTGAAATAACATTGGAGATTGAAAGGGATGATAGGGTACACATAAATTAATAGGAAACCTATGTTACGTTTTGTGATTAAATGCACGGTTAATTAGAAAGTTAAGTTGGAAGTTTCAGAAGTCCGGCAACATCGCCGCTAACACACTCTTCTCGTGATACAGATGTAAGTGGTCGACGAACTCGGTGTGTCTCGCTAGATGAGCTGTTCTCTGGCGCTGTGTTGAAACCAACTCGCCTCGAGCAGTGACTTGAAATTAGAGATTTTTAAAAATTAAATTTACACGAAAACCGTCCACACTATTGAAGTGCGCCAGGGGATGAATGATTATTTAGTTTTCTTGTTGATATGGACAAAAGTCACGATCCTACTGGCAATAGTTAGGCTACCGAATAAGAAAATCTGCAAGACTATTTTACTTCCACCCTGTATTTTGTAGTCTAACATTCTGTTTACTGTGACGAAATAATTTACTTCAGTATTAGGCTTAATATCTATTTTTTCAATCCAAATTTAATTATACATCTTGATTACACAACTTTTAACACTAGGTATATCGTTTTGGAAAACTCATTATATGTATTTCACGTGTTAAATTTTTTGTTATCTCGTTAACATGTTTCGGCCTGCTATTGGCCATCATCAGAACTGGTTGTTGCTGGTCTTGGCGCCTTTTGTTTTGTATCCTGTGGGTGTGTTTTGTGTAGTGTAATGTGGAGTCAAAGAGTGTGTGTTTTCTGAAATTGAGTTATGTGTTGAGAATTTCATTTGGATGTGTTTTTGTGTGTTTGTATATTTTCGTATTCTAATGTGTTTAGTTTCTGGCTTTTTGGTTGTATGTGTTGATGTGTCTGTATGTGCGGTTAGCATTTGTGGCTTGATCTGGTTATGTGGAAGAGTTTTGTAATTTTTTATGGCTGTGATGTGTTCTTTGTAACGTGTTTGAAATGATCTGCCTGTCTGTCCTACGTTAAAAAGAACACATCACAGCCATAACAAAATTACAAAACACTTCCACATATGCAGAACACATCACAAAAGCTAACCACACCTACAGAGACATCATCACAGGTATGAAAATTCTACACATTCAACCAAAAAGCCAGGAACTAAACACACTAGAACAATACGAAATATACAAACACACAAAAACACATCCAAATGTAATTCTCAAACAAAACTAAAATTCAGAACACACACACTCTTTGACTCCACATTACACTACACAAACACACCCCCACAGGGAACAAAACAAAAGGCGCCAAGACCAGCAACAAACAGTTCTGATGATGGTCAATAGCAGGCTGAAACTGTTAACAAGGTAACATAAAATTTAACATGGAAAATACATATAATACGTTTTCCAAATTTAATCTCTAATCTAAGTACAATAATAAAACTTGGATAAAAAAAAACACAAATGAATGTGGAAAATTATAGGCCTATTCATAGAGTATCTCCATAGCAACAGATTGTGTTTTGATTCAGAATGGATTGGGTGAATTAATAATTCAAATATTTGGTTTCCGTTAGCCATACGGCTTAAAGTCCAAGAAATTTATCTCCCTCTCCGAATTCCGTGATTCAATCCCAGAAATAAGTTATAATCGGAAATCAAAAGAAAGAAAACCACATTTAATTACCCCTTGCAATTTGAACAAGTGAGTGTATGGCGAAGGTCTTCCGCCGCTGTTGTGCTGACTTTCGTTCTGCCATACTTTAAAACTTCATTAAAGCAATATTGATGACAGCAATAATGACTTCGCCTAATGATACAGAGACACACACTGCTAATAGCACGGCGCCGATCGCAATGCAAATCTCGCCGTAAATTATACACGCGCCTGATTTATTCTTGCGTTACGTGTGAGGAATGAAACTTCCCCTGTCTTCATCGTGTTGCTGTTATTCTAGAACCTCGATTGTTTGTAATTATAATTCTTGTTGGTAATTACAGTTCAAGTAACCAGGATAGGTACCGCAATAGCTCAATCTGCCAATGGCTTTCGCGAAAAGGGTAGAGAATTGACCGGGTTAGCTTGTGAGCCTATGGCAAAACTCACAGTGCAGAATCATCATCTTAGTCATCATTTTTAGTCATTTAATTAACTAAGACAGACCGTACACTGACGGCGTCAAGGAATGAAACAAAAGACATGTTTATTGCTTCAGATAGTAATCCTCTAGATTCAAAACCTCCTAAAGATAGTTTTCTTCAGAACTCAGTTATGTCCACATAATAATAATAATAATAATAATAATAATAATAATAATAATAATAATAGTAGTTTTATTTTCCCTGGCAGAGTTAAGGCCATCAGGCCTTCTCTTCCACTCAACCAGGATCAAATCACATACAGAAAAATACAGATCTGTATACAAATATTAACTTAAAAATAATGATAAACATAATTAAGTAAAAAAGAGAGATTGAATACATACTGTATACACTATCATATTGCTTGCTAAGAATGAATTCTAAAGATTTATATAGTTTGAATTCAAAAAGCCACTAAATTTAAAGCAAAATATATCGTCGGCTTAGGGCAGGCATGTCAATTGATACCCACAGGAGCAAGCGCTCGCTTTAGAGCCCAGGAGAGCCTGAGCGCTTTACAGCGGAAAGGAAAGAGACAGACGAAAGAGGTGGTATATGCCGCTTGGTCGAGCTATATTCAGGGATGGCCAGCACTGATTCAATAGATAAAGGGAAGAGAACTTATTAAATCTGTATCCATGTTAATTTTTAGATTTGCCTGAGAAGTGTAAGTGCATTATAAGAATGTAAGTTTTAATTTTAATGCTCATTTTTCACAAGTTTGATATTTTTATTCAAAAGAAATATTTTCTCAACTTTTCGTATAGAAAAGTGAAATTTTCAAGTATAGGCCTATTTATTTAGTAGCCTTACAGAATGTTTTCGTAAATCTAATATAGGCTACCGTATATACTTACGTATTACTGAAGACAGTGTATTGAAAATTTTGAAAATATTCGCATGGAAATTGTTTGTAAGGAAATGAATTAACAAAGCAACTACTGTTACATCATAAGCAAAAGATACGTGCCCATGTGTTGTAAAAATGTCAGCTCTATAGCTTCAGCAGATTTCGAGAAAATAATTTAATATTCTGATGATAGGAAGTTGCTCACCAATATTACCTTAAAAGCATAATGCGATAAGAGTTTTGTTATGTAATATTAGTTACACTTAAAACAGATACAGTACCTAGGTAACTTTGCTTTGTACTGTAATATTGTTTTGATTAGTTTATTGATTACTTTTGTAAGGCTGAAGATACCATCAATATCAATTCCAACTTATCGTGTCATACTCAATCTCTTTCTTTGGAATATCACTATATTATACTACTATGGAATTTAAGTGAATATTCCTTCTTAACTCTCTATTATGTTATTAAGATTTAAAACACAAGTGCAATATTAAGAAATCAGTGTTAGTACTTTTGTTTTACAGACAATATAGATAATATTAAACCGAAAGAAGCCATATAAAAATAACGACATAAAATTTCACGTTCCGTTTGAAGTTTGTGCACCACTGTTTTCTTAATCCAACAGGTTGCTTATTCATATACACAACCCTACCTCTTTCCATACTTAGCGCTTGCTACCCGCGCACGACGTCAAGGTCAGAAAAATGCGCTTGCTTTGACATCACTGGCTTAGAGTGTAAATTTTAAAAGGGAAGCAGAAAACTAAGTTTAAATTAACTCTGGAACCTTAGGATCAAATCCAAAGTACAGGTGGAATTTGTACCTCATTTAGAGGCGCAATTCTCAAAATTATGAAATTTTGAGTGTTCTATCTGTGACAGAAAATGAAGCTTCACCACTTCACGGAATAGTCCAAAGACAGATATGATTATATATCTCGAGACCAGAACATAGGCCTAGTACGAAATGGAAATATAAAAATTGGAAATTTATTATTTGAAAAAGGAATGAAGTTAAAGGAGAATGGAGGAAGTTACGTAATCAGAGAGGATAAACTGCTATAAAATGTAATACCCATGTTACAGTGTTATTAATTGATATGGTTAAAATTTATATTGAAGTCTGTCTCTTTCAGAGTTGATAGGCCTAAAACTCTCAGACAAAAAGTGGTAGGTACCTATTACACTTTATGCAAACACATGCATTTTTCTTTAAATAAATTTTATTGCGTTGCTTGGTTACAGTCAAATTCAGTACTCTTTTGTTTTATACAGGGAAAATAATTTTATTTTTTACTTCAATTTTTGTTGTACCTGAATTTTTTAATGTACTTCACTCCCACCCTCTCTACTAGTGAACTTGGAACTGTTCTCCTCACAGAACCAAGCGTATACAGTCAAAGTCGCCTTAAGGTCGTAGTAAACACAAACAGTATTGAGTTAGTGAGTATAGTACGTTCCAAAAATATGTTCGCGTTTTCCAGTGACGAAAGAATTTTCAATATTGAATCATATTTTCGCACAGGTACTGTCGTCCATTTGCCTACTTCGCATCCCGGTTTCCCTCACCCGCAACTTTTTAAAATAACTTAAATAAAAGTAATTAACTGTCACGTGATTTCCACCCTTTCTACGATCCTGCGACATAACCACTTGGACGGACAGTAGATAGCATGTCCGAGTAATATTACTGTATCTGTGCGGGTCGGACAGAGGTGAAGATTGAATTTACAGTACGTAAGGTACTCTTTTACATAATAGGTATAGAATTATTTCAACATGAGTTACTAGTACGAAGGGCGAAACTGGTAATTGGAATTAGATGCAGTAGTCTATAGTGCGATAATATGCACAAAAGAACTAAAGCCTGTATCTAAATAAACGGCCACCATTTTCAAAAATAAGTTTAAATATCCATATTATGATTATTTTTCAAATTTGACTTCATTCTCTATATTGTATGCTAATGTGCTGTAGACAGTGTAATATACACTGCATAATGAATACGTTCGCATGGATAACTCAGTTCGTGAGTAAAAACACTTATTGTTAATACTGTACTGTATTTTGATTAAACAAAAACCTAATGAAAATATCAAACTAAGAATTACGATATCTCCTAATTTACTTAAATGGATGAATTACTTTCCTTCCCTCCTATACTTAGTAAAGTGATTTGTTTGTATTTTACGCCAGTATCATCGAACTTCAATTGTGGAAGGAGGTAGCAAACGGTGTTTCCGGCTATGAACCATTAATCCAAAGGTATAGCCAGGTTAATATTAAAATGTTAGTAAAAATAAAACCCTGTACTAGGAACGTTCTTCAATGAAAGAAGTGAATAATAATATTATAAATTTGTTATGTGTAAATTTGAGGAGAACTGTATTCACCAGCGCTACAGCTAGTCTGTTATTGAAGATTCCGCATATTTGAAAATTTTATATTGTGAAAAGTTATTAAAAATTCTATATCCGAAACTTTGTCGGTTTCTAATCTACGCCACTGATGATAAAATGTTTTATTACATAGCGATTCCGAAGAATTGCAAATGGGAGAAAGGTTTGTAAAGATGTCGAAGGGAGGGTAGGGAAGGGAAATATTGGAATTAATAATTTCCATCCCCGGTATATATAATGTATTTCTTTTGCATGTCAATCTTCCCTCTTCATTGTGTCACAAGGGCGGGGAAGTCGGGGGGAGATTAAAAATACGGGCAGACGTGAGTGTGCTCATCTTAAGATGAATCAATTGTTCTTCCAAGAATAAAAGAAAGAATAATGTCTCTTTGATTATTGCAGAAGTTTCTTTCTCTACCTTACATTTTCAGTATAATTTTGAAAATGAGACTTCTGCATTGGATTTCCTATCCAATCTAAACTTTAGTTTTATATTTTTTGAAATGAGTTTTTATACTCTTTTATCCAATTGTGGTGATGGAAGAGGCTATCAGGGAAGTTGAAATAACTTTTCTTCTCTTTCGTACCCTCCCCCCCCCCTCCGTCTTTTCCATTCCGAGGGAATTCTTTTTCATTGTGGTGGTGCAGTGAGCATGGTGTTCACACAAACCTATTACCTTCGCTCATTTCGTGCTCCGACTAACGATATACACAACGCAATACCATGCCGGCAGAGATCGCGGTGGTCTGTGCCCGTCCTCGCAACACGACATGCTTAATACTGTTTGATAATGTTCTCTCTGCTTCCGTCACTTGTTATGATGTACAAGCTGCTTCTTTTGTCTTTTGTTCTTTATATACCTAATTGACTATCTTATCTTTCTGAGTAGAAAATGCCGCTGTGAAATAAATGTATTAATGATGTTATTCGTGGAACCTACTTCCTAAAATAGAGGCATTTAGCTAACGTAATATATAGAACGAGTCACGAAAATCTTAGTAGCATTATGATATCTTATTTCTAAAGGAATGACCTTTACTTTTTAACTTCGCTCTAGAATATACCATTAGGAAAGTTCAGGATAACAGACAGGGTTTGGAATTGAACGGCTTCTTGTCTATGTGGATGACGTGAATATGTTAGGAAAAAATCCACAAACGATTAGGGCAAACGCGGAAATTTTACTTGAAGCATGTAAAGAGATAGGTTTGGAAGTAAATCCCAAAAAGACAAAGTATATGATTATGTGTCGTGGCCAGAATGTTGTACGAAATGGAAATATAAAAACTGAAGATTTATCCTTCGAAGAGGTGGAAAGATTAAAATATCTTGGAGCAACAGTAACAAATATGAACGACACTCGGGTGGAAATTAAACTCAGAATAAGTATGGGAAATGCCTGTTATTATTCGGTTGAGAAGCTTTTGTCATCTACTCTGCTGTCAAAAAATGTGAAAGTCAGAATTTATAAAACATTTATATTATCGGTTGTTCTTTATAGTTGTGAAACTTTGACTCTGACTTTGAAAGAGGAACAGAGATTAAGGGTGTTTGAAAATAAGGTTTTTAGGAAAATATTTGGGGCTAAGAGGCATGAAGTTACAGGAGAATGGAGAAAGTTACACAACGCAGAACTGCACGCATTGTATTCTTCACTGACATAATTAGGAACATTAAATCCAGACGTTTGAGGTGGGCAGGGCATGTAGCACGTATGGGCGAATTCAGAAATGTAATAGTGTGTCAGTTAATAGTAATAATAATTTATTTGTTTAATCTGGCAGTTGGAAGGCAGGAGAGGGAAAAAAAAACCTTTGGGGACGCGGAGACGTAGATGGGAGGATAATATTAAAATGGATTTAATGGAGGTGGGATATGATGGTAGAGGCTGGATTAATCTTGTACAGGATAGGGACCGATGGCGGGCTTATGTGAGGGTGGCAATGAACTTCGGGTTCCTTAAAAGCCGTTTGTAAATAAGTAAGTAAGTTCGAACGCACTACCAAGGAAAATTGTGTACATTTCCCACAGATCGAGTGTGGGAAGGTTCTTTTAGTTGGTTGTTTAACGACGCTGTATCAACTACTAGGTTCTTGTGTTGGAATCGATGATAGCGAGATAGATTATATTTGATCGACGTCATCTTATTATTTAATTGTTACTTAATATTTTAATACATTATTATAATGAAATTATTTATATTATTCCTTTCTAATTACATTATATTTCTCTCCATTTGTACTGAGCATTCCTTTCTTATTTTTGTGTCCATTTACTCATACCGTTGTCATGTCTTTCACCTTCGAACCTCAAGCACAGTAAGATTCTTCCTTCAACACCAGTCCTGTAGTCCTTTCTGTTAAGTAATATCCCTGTACTTGACTTCATTTTTATTTCTAGGCATGAGAAACCATCAATATCGGAAGTTCAGTTGACATCGAGGTATCGCGTGTTGCACTACTCCTCAAAATTATTGGTTACAGCTACGTTTTTATGCAGTTAGATTCACTGAAAAATTAAGTGGGACCAAGGAATGGTTGTCTTTCACCCGCCCTATAAGTATATACTTCGTCCACACCGCAAAGCAGAGAAATAAAACGTAAAAGTACACAATGTTCACATCAACTCGATCATTTCTATATTTATCGTCAGTCCAGCAACAATTTGTTTGTAAACTAGAATAAAGAATGATAAAAACTGTTATAAAAAGAGAAAGCAAAAGCAAACAGTTCACCGCTGTGGAGTAAGAGTTAGCCTACCTGACCGTGAAAGGAGCGGGCCTGGGTTCGAATCCCGGTTGGGACAAGTTTATTGTGTTTTTTTTCCCCCTTAATTCATTAAGATCAAATGCTGGGTATCTTTCTGCGTTGGACCCTGGACTCATTTCTCCTGTATTATCACCTTCATATCATTCAGGCTGACCGCAGCAGTTGATAAAGTGTCGTAAAATAAGCCGTAAAAAGGAAATAAGAAAAGAAAGGACGAAGACTTAGTAAAGTAAATAATTAGGCTTCCTACACAAAAATTACGTCTCATTCAATCAATTCTGAAGGCTTCACTCAGTAGTTTCAACTATGTTTCTCTTTCCATTGATATTTTCTTTTTTCTAAATCGTCATAGTTGTTGATCTTCATTCCACTGAGCACGTCTTTGATGTATTTTCATCTCGGTCTTCCTGTTTATTTCTTGCCAAGTATTTCCCTGAACGACATTTTACCTAAAGATGTGTTACCGTATGTCTCATTGCATATTCAACGAATTCTGTTTTCCCTTCTTCAATTTCTTCACTAATATTCTGTTTTGACTTACCTCTTTAAAATTTCAATCTTTGAGAAATTATTTTTCCAGCTGATTTTTAACGTTTTAAGGGCTTCCGAGAGTTTTTTCTTGATATTAAATTAGTGGATTTTTGCTTTCATACACAAACTTCAGATAACATTTTTGATGATTATTTTCCTTATTGGTATTTTATATCGCTGCAAGTCAGTAAATGTCTTCTGATATTTCTGATTGAGAAATTATTTTTCCAACTGATCTTTAACGTTTTAAGGGCTTGCGAGAGTTTCTTTCTTGTTATTAAATTTGTGGATTTTTGCTTTCATACACAAACTTCAGATAACATTTTTGATACTTATTTTCATTATTGGTATTTTATATGGCTGCAGGTCAGTAAATGTCTTCTGATATTTCTGATTGAGAAATTATTTTTCCAACTGATCTTGAACGTTTTAAGGGCTTGCGAGAGTTTTTTTCTTATTACTAAATTTGTCGATTTTTGCTTTCATACACAAACCTCAGATAACATTTTTGATACTTATTTTCCTTATTGGTATTTTATATCGCTGCAAGTCAGTAAATGTCTTCTGATATTTCTGATTGAGAAATTATTTTTCCAACTGATCTTTAACGTTTTTAGGGCTTGCAAGAGTTTTTTTCTTATTACTAAATTTGTGGATTTTTGCTTTCATACACAAACCTCAGATAACATTTTTTATACTTATTTTCATTATTGGTATTTTATATGGCTGCAGGTCAGTAAAAGTCTTCTGAAATTTGGTAATACCAAGACATTAAGAAAGTAATGACAACATAGTTACTGCTTCACACTACATTTATTTAGGTTATTTTTGGCATTACACACTTCAAACATAGTCGCCTACCATGTCAACAATATGTTGCAAAATCTTTGGAATACGACGGACTTCATCTACAGTATCATTTCTGGAGCTCTCTTTCACTAATCCATCTAAAGCTCTTTGGATGTCAACTGTTGATTGAATGCGAATGCCTCGCTACCACCTATCTCGCAATAGTTCGGTATGGTAGCACTTTTCTCCCACAAGCTTCGTAATGACGTAAACGCTTCATGACCTTAATTCTACCTTACTTACTTACTTACAAATGGCTTTTAAGGAACCCGAAGGTTCATTGCCGCCCTCACATAAGCCCGCCATCGGTCCCTATCCTGTGCAAGATTAATCCAGAATCTATCATCATATCCCACCTCCCTCAAAACCATTTTAATATTATCCTCCCATATACGTCTCGGCCTCCCTAAAGGTCTTTTTCCCCTCCGGTCTCCCAACTAACATTCTATATGCATTTCTGGATTCGCCCATACGTGCTACATGCCCTGCCCATCTCAAACGTCTGGATTTTAAGTTCCTAATTATGTCAGGTGAAGAATACAATGCGTGCAGTTCTGTGTTGTGTAACTTTCTCCATTCTCCTGTAACTTCATCCCGCTTAGCCCCAAATATTTTCCTAAGCACCTTATTCTCAAACACCCTTAACCTATGTTCCTCTCTCAGAGTGAGAGTCCAAGTTTCACAACCATACATAAGAACGGGTAATATAACTGTTTTATAAATTCTAACTTTCAGATTTTTGGACAGCAGACTGGATGATAAGAGCTTCTCAACAGAATAATAACACGCATTTCCCATATTTATTCTGCGTTTAATTTCCTCCCGAGTGTCATTTATATTTGTTACTGTTGCTCCAAGATAGTTGAATTTTTCCACCTCTTCGAAGGATAAATCTCCAATTTTTATATTTTCATTTCTTAGAATATTCTGGTCACGAGACATAATCATATACTTTGTCTTTTCGGGATTTACTTCCAAACCGATCGCTTTACTTGCTTCAAGTAAAATTTCCGTGTTTTCCCTAATCGTTTGTGTATTTTCTCCTAACATATTCACGTCATCCGCATAGACAAGAAGCTGATGTAACCCGTTCAATTCCAAACCCTGCCTGTTATCCTGAACTTTCCTAATGGCATATTCTAAAGCGAAGTTAAAAGGTAAAGGTGATAGTACATCTCCCTGCTTTAGCCCGCAGTGAATTGGAAAAGCATCAGATAGAAACTGATCTATACGGACTCTGCTGTATGTTTCACTAAGACACATTTTAATTAATCGAACTAGTTTCTTGGGAATACCAAATTCAATAAGAATATCATATAATACTTCCCTCTTAATCGAGTCATATGCCTCTTTGAAGTCTATGAATAACTGATGTACTGTACCCTTATACTCCCATTTTTTCTCCATTATCTGTCGAATACAATAAATCTAGAATAAATAAATAAATAAACAAACAGACAAACAAACAAACATATAAATAGATAGATAAATAAATAAATAAATAAATAAATAAGTAAATAAGTAAATAAATTTATAAGTAAATAAATAAATAAGTAAATAAATAAGTAAATAAGTAAATAAATAAGTAAATAGAAAATATATAAATAAATAAGTAAATACATAAGTAAGTAAATAAATAAATAAATAACTAAATAACTAAATAAATAAATAATTAAATAAATAAATAAGTAAATAAATAAATAATTAAATAAATAAGTAAATAAACAAATAATTAAATAGTATGTAAGAAGTAAGTAGTAAAGAAGTAAATAAATAACAAAATAAATGAATAATAAATAAAAAACGAAATAAATAAATAAATAATAAATAAATAAATAAGTAATAAAATAAGTAAATAAATAAATAAATATTATGTCTTTGTTAAATTTATAATTTTATTGCCCTTAAACTTTTTGCCTTGTCAAACCTAAACAATAATTATTTATATTTATTATTTTTGTTACACTTCTTTATTAATTTTATTATCGTTTTTATATGCTATCAATATTGGGATTCCAGTGAACTTGATTTAATTTGCTATACTTCTGAACGCTCGCTGTTTGCGGTTCGCCTCATGCAGACGACGAAATAAACGTCTCTGCGAAGGTCTGATCCCAGCCACAACCGCTCACGGCACGCAGGTTCAAGACGTGTGTTCAGAGAAGGAAGTTAATATTTCCTTTTGAAAGCCCTACTTAGAATGAAACCACATTTGCAAAATACAGTAGCGCTTTATAATTTACAGGAGCGTGTGATGCGAATGTGATCGACGTTCTCGGCGCTTTGTAGGAAGAAGTACTGAAACTAAACTTTTTCATTTGCTCATGAAGTTTCCTTAGACATCTTCAAATTTAGTCTTATTTTGAACACACATTCGAAACAAATGTGCTATATAAGGGCAAGTAACCATTTAAATAAAATAATACAGCTCTAAAACATATTATATCATGTATATTTAGGGTTCATCACACATTACTACCGTATATTTGGCCTCTTTCAAACTATACGGACGATATACAGTAGATTCAGTAAGGTGCAATAAGAAAGACGCAACGCTGTTCTTCAAGACAAAACTATAATAGGCTAATTGTGCAAACATTTACTCTTTTGGTGGTGCAGGATGTCTGATTTAAGGGGACAAGGTACTTAGAATCATAAAAAAATTAATGTTTTGTTTGTAACGGAAATAAATTCTCTGAATTGTCCTGATCAAGAATATATATAGTTCTGTAACATTGCGATGTGTCTAACCTACAAAAAGACAGTTTTTAATTGAAGCGGGTGTCTCATTAAATCAGTAGTGCCACACCCCTTCACTGAAATGTGAAAGTGAAAACTTTGTGCAGGATGTAAATACCTGTAGTGATAATATTGTAAATTAACAGTATTGATGTAGGGCTAAATGGTAGTGGTAATATTATAATTAGCGTAGATTTGTAAGTAAGTCAGAAATCGATGTTAATTTTTAAACGCGGTTTTCTTAAAACAACATTTTTATGTATATATGCACCTATATCTCATAAACTATTAGTGTTACAGTACTGAAATTTTGCACGCTCATTGTACATCATATAATGACTTAATGGTAGCACTCTTATATTGATATAATATGTATTACAAGATTTAGATAATTATATTTTAAATACTCGCAAAAAGCTTAAATACTCGCAAAAATGTTTATATTTTTGTAAAGAAAATTTCAGATTTTTCTCGTTATAATATTTATAAAAGTATATAATTTTTTTTTAAATTGATAAAATGAAGCTATATCTATAATTGCTAGTGAACGTATATTGCAAATATGTATGAAACATTTTAGCCATGTACATTAACCAGTTTTAAAGAGAAAGGTGCATGAATTTAACAATTTTTTTTTCCTTCTATCATTCTAATACAATTTTTTTAAAACTCAATTACAGCAGTTAATATAAGAAACTAACCACGAATGTGATTCTAAAAGCATGTAGAATAACATGTAAAACTTTGAAAATAACACCTTTTATGCTTTCGGAGAAATAGCCACTTAAAATCAGCATTGCCCACTATGAAAACACCTAGACTACCTTGTTACCTTAAGCCGTTCAATTTTTTAGGCAGCCCAAATATCAGTCCAGACATGTGGGAGGTATTTTATGTTTTCGCAGGCGGAATCAGGGATGTGTATTAGCGTCCATTTAAATGTCTTCGTATGACAATGTTATGTTAAACTTGGGCGGTCAATCTGTTATTTTCTTTTCTTTTGGCTTTCCAACGTTCCTTATAGTCGCGTTTATCATTGGGTAGTGTTTTATTGAGTCATTTGCTCTTCTTACAGTCTCGATATTATTTCTTAATAAGTAAGTATTCTCTATTCATTTAGATTAATTTTTGTTTCATTCGAAAGAACTAATTGACATAACAAAAAAAGTACCTTTAAAGAACAGACAGCGTAGAGTTTTTAACTTATTAATTCATATAATTTTACATTATGCAACGAGCCTATAATGATAGTAATTAAGACGCAAGTATGGATATTTATGAAACGAGCGCAAGCGAGTTTCATAATATTCATACGAGCGTCTTAATTACCATTATAGACAAGTTTCATACGACTTTTTATGCTCGACCATATTTCTAACTTGAAATTATTCAGATGTATACATTTTATTTGTATCTGATAAGATCGGAAGTGACCTTGTTCTAGGTCGTGAATTGTGAGATGTGCGCAGACGCGAAAGTATTGATTTTTTCCGAGGAACAATAATGTCATTGATCTTGATGTAATCCCGTTAAACTTGATATAATCTTGATTATTGAATTCGACATTGAAAAACGAGATGACAAATTAAATTTATTTGAATATTATTTACAATTAACGCTAATTATTATAGTAACAGAACACAACCTTCTGCGACAGTATTGGATTTCCAGCCTCTGTGACTTTTCGCTAATTCTCTTTCGAATGCATATCCGAGAATAATCGATATTTGCGGTTTTATAACGGTACAAAGCTGACTTGTCATTGGTTGAACACCTGTAAGCTGAGTTGTCATTGGCTGAACACCTATACTTTAATGAGTAGGCGTACTTTAATGACATGCATTAAAGGACTGCTACCAGGTGTATAATTACTACATTTCGGCATGGTCGAGCATAAAGATATTTTGAGTACCGGTATGACAGTACCAGCGACACTACCATGAGAACGTCACAACCTGGGTAGACCAAGTAAAACGCTGGATTCAGACTATGGTCTACGACAGTGGTCTTTAATCTATGGTACGAATCCCACTGACTAGATAGGCCTATGTAAAAATGCTGCCATATATATTTGATTATATTTGTTGATAATTATTGCAGTTTATATATTTTATTTTACAATATCAACTCTTGTTTTTATTGCTATATTAATAATAATAATAATAATAATAATAATAATAATAAAAATAATAACAATAGTTACTTACAAATGGCTTTTAAGGAAGGATATTCATTGCCGCCCTCACATAAGCCTGCCATCGGTCCCTATCCTGAGCAAGATTAATCCAGTCTCTAGCATCATATCTCACCTCTCTCAAATCCACTTCAGTGTAATCTTCCCATCTATGTCTCGGCCTTCACGAAGGTATTTTTCCCTCAGGTCTTCCAACTAACATTCTGTATGGATCACTGCAGTAAATATTACTTTATAATGTAGAATTTATTACGCTAACATTTCCTTATAGTGTGGTAGGCCTAAGTGTCCAGTGGAATATACTATTTCAATGACTGTGAATTGTCCGGTTTTTTCCTTTTTCTAGACATTCATTGAGGTGATTTTGTAATATAATAGTTTGTCCAGAATAATTCTTTCGTAGATGGAAAAATGTGCACTGTTGTTATGCGTGTATGTAGCCTATTTTAATACGAACATAGTCTGTGATAATATTATTTTGTTTAATTTGAAGAATGGGATATTAATCTCACCTCATTCCACCCTTGAAGGTTCTTTAAACTTTCTTCGTTTCTTTCTTCATGTACAAAGTTGTGTAACCTGCTGATATCCGAATGAATCTCATCAATATTATAGAAAAACAATTGAATCATTCAAACAGACAAGATATGGCATGTCTGTGAACAGTTGCATGGAGCTGAAGACAATGCCCCGATCATATCATTGTTTGTACGACCCAACATTCCTGTCTCCAGTTGTTTCGTGAATCAAAGATATAAATGAAAGATGTAGCAGGAAGACTCGATCAGACAGGGCTATTTTCTCTTGAATATTTGAGCAAAGGCCGAATAATCTAGCTTATTCTCGTCATTGATTCTGGAAGCGTGTGTCCGACAACACTCGACTAACCTCCGCGTGTGTGGGGAGGCCGTCGACAAGAGGAGTAACCTCACGCAGCTTTGTGACGTCACGGGACGTTCTGAATCAGGGTTCTGCGTCGTCTGGATGACGTTTAACCTGTTCGTAGCTACAGACATGATTTGAACGTCTTACTGCAAGAAAGGGCTGTTGTTTTTATGTAAACATTCATACCATTTGAAACACAAATGAAGCTTTCATTTCATTTTATATTCTCAGTGCGGTCGGAAACATTTGCATTTAATCAGAAAATTTACTGCAAAAAGTTTTGTATACAGAAATAAATCTCGAAGCAGTAACCATGGCGACAAGACTGTCGGTATATCATATACCTTAGGTATTTGTGTAAATATGTATATGATTGTACCCGAACTGCTGCTCGAGTGAAGGTATAGCAGTGCCTAATCTTGGCGATGTGATTTTTCAATTGAAATTGTTAACTGCCTCCCATTGGAGGTAACCCAGAAGGACTCAGTATACTCTCCTACATGAATTTTACAATATTAAATGTTTACATAAATTTGTTGACTGAAAATTAAAATAAACATATATGAATTATAAAGTGAAGAAAAGGAAATTAAAGAGTAAATATGATGACTCAGAATTTGGCAAGAGCGTTTCAAAACTGAAGTTATGATGTCAGTAGTAAGTGTCTGTGGCAGTAATTGGAGAGGGTGCCAAATTATATGTTTGTTCTGGAAAGGAATTTTACAATGTTAAATTTTGCACATTTGAAGGACAAAACTAAACTTCTTTCAATAATTTAATATACTGATCTCTTAAATTAACTGAGCATATTGGGAATTAAGTCAGTGGCTTTCCCAAAACCCGCTATGAAATGCTATATATTTTTTTTTCTCGAAAAGGAAGCAAAAACGAGCAAAAATATATTAAACTTTTATATCGGTTTGAAGGACCTTGAAGGGCGTCTTGGTCTCCTGAAATATAGTACTGTAAACTGTGACATTTTAAACAGTAATAGTTTTTGTCCTACCTGTTCCTCGAGTCACTGCATATAAATTTATGTGAACATTACTATACGAATTTTGTCGTTACGAAAACTTCCAAGAATGGGCCCGAGGTTCTCTGAGTCTCCTATCAAATTGAGTACCGAGTCTTTTCCGTGGGTTAAAGGCGGCCGAAGCGTGGTGCCGACCACACCACCTCATTCTAGTGACTACGTTAAGAAATCATGCAGCTGTACTTCCATTCCCTCGGTCACATTTATGATACGTGGAGAGGATATATTTTTTGGTTTCTTCGTGAATTTTGTATATACCGTATCTCTGAACTCGAATATGTAATTTGAAGTGATTTGAGTACACGTTCGGAAATTACGATCTATGGCTCTTCGCGAAAGTAGGGCAAATTCTCTATCCGGATTCCGAGCGGTAGGAGAAGAGATTAGTGGAATGAGGCATGCAACAGGGCCGTTGAAAGAAAAGTTAAAAAGAAATGGTGGACTTAGAGCCTAAACGCCTGCGATGTGGGTCCCCTGTTTTTAAAGAGAGAAAGGAATTTAAAACCTGAAGTTGGGGGGGGGGTCTTGAACTCAGTGTCTTAATCGTAAATTTGACTGCCGTGACATGTTGCACCCTCTCCCCTATCCATTCACTTTCCCTCCCCTTCATCTTTCAATACACTTTATCACCCGCTACCGTCGTTCCTGTGTTGTTTTATGAAATTTACTACCAGTCGCACGCAGAATTCAGGAGAAAAGACAACGCATATTGTAATGTGCAGATCTGTGTGTCCAGCAAAATATATCATTAAAGGAATCATGCATTTCAAAGTCTCTCATATGCGACAACTCATCCTGCCTAAGGTATTCCGTGGTTTTCTTACGGCGTAAGACAAATGTCGGGATGAGCCCTAAAAGAAATGGGCCACGGACCTATATGCCCTTCCCCATTATTCCCCCTTTTCTAGCAAACGGCGTAATGCCCTAGTTCAGAACCTATAAATTGCCTATTAAATGTGCGAGGTCACTCATTTAGTCGCAATTTGAAAGGACAGGGAACCTCTCAAATTGAAGATTTAGATTTCACGGCGCTTCTTCTGACGGCCTTCACCTGCCTTGTCATCGAACAACAGATGACAGAGTCATGGATAAATATATAATAGGATGCGAAACTCAATGAGTTTCTCGTAACACATACTAGAGGCACTGTTGTAGAAATTGATCTTACTGCCATCTATTTCTGGGAGGGGCGTTATTATATCTAGCAGCGCACCAAGTAGCGAAAAGAGTAATTACTCCATGCATTTAGCAGCGCACCTGGTGACGAAAATGTTAAACTGTGCAGAAAGTATTCCCTCCCACCCTCATCGATATTAAAAACTAACCCAATTTAAAATAAAATATTTACGGTTTTATTCCTCACAGCATATTCTACTGAAAATTCTTACCGGAGCCAACAGGAAGATAAAAGAAACTATGTGTTTTACACTACTCGATTAAAATATAACCAGACAGAGACAAAAAATAAAGTAAAAGGTTAGATAATTGGGATTCTATTCTTTTGGTATGGAAAAGTCTGCAAGAACTACTTAGTTCAATTTATTATATTACTATTACTTTACAATACATTCAACAACACTATTTTTACAACGTCCATCAACATCACTGTTTAACATGTACTGCTTATACACACACACACGTATCACTTTATGTTCACTTATTAGCAAGTTTCAGTCCGCCATCTTCATCTTCGACTCTCCCGTACAGCAATATCTCGAACGGATAAATAGAGAACTCTCGGTAATGTACCCAACACGTAGTTCTAATATTCACCACCTACGACGTTGGGCGCTGATCACCTTATTTCAAACTCCCAAATCCAGATGGTGCTGACCGCAGTTTCGCATCCTATTATATATTTATCCATGACAGAGTCTTCACGACTCCACTTGCACTGCGGAATGTCAAAGCCCCTTTCAATGTGCAAGATAACACCTGCGGCAAACAAATGACTCTTCCTGCACTGCGATATGACTCGGTTCATTTCAATGTGCAGATTTACACCAGCCATTTCTTTCTCGTCCCGTCCCGTGATCACTTTGATCACATTTCCGTCCCCTCGCGTATGTGGTACCTAAGAGGTTACGTCCATTTTCGGGTTTTCCCCTTCAACATTTTCTAGAACTCCTTCAGTGGAGCAGCGCCACCCGGAGTGAGACTAGTGGCCAACAGGCTTGGAGTTTACATATTTAGTTTCTTACAGCCCTATTGAGCACCTAACGGAAGTATGTTATAAACAATAGCCAATATTTCCAAAACGAGGGTCATTGGCCACCCATACCAGGTATGACTTTAAACAGTGTGTCTTGTACTTTCATGTCACAAAATCTGATTTAATTCAGTGATATACAGAGCGTGTCCTCTCCTTGTAAGTTAGTTACTTTAGACTTGAGTTACGTTTGTTATTCTGAGCAATTACATATATTTGACAGATAAGTTTGTTCTGAACTTGAACCATTAATAGAATCTTTTCATCACAGTCGATACGTAGTATTCGCCTGAAGATATTTGTCTATTAATTCGTTATTAACTCTTAATGAATAATGTACACAGCTATCGATGAGTCAGATGTAGCGCTGGCTGCCGCTGAATGACAAGGGGCAGGCAGAGAGTGAGAGCGATAGAGATGATTGAAATTTTATCAGCCTCTACATAATTTAAAGTTGGCTTGCCTGGTAACCATTGGCAACTTAAGGGAAAACAAAAGAATTCCTGATATATTGAATGAACAGAATGTTGGGTATAAGTCACTACTAGTTGCTTGCTTCAAGCCTGACTGTCTTCCTTTTTTTTTTAAAGGAATTTGGGAATTTCGATAGTAAAAGAGTATTAATTTTGAGGGTGTATTTACTAATTCATGCATGAAAACTTACACCTTGCGCGAAGAGAGTAGTTAAAAATATATTAAGGCTTCTAAGTTTTTATTCGACACGAAATATCGGTATAAGGGAAAGGAATGACACGCATTAATATATGCATTACGATATTTTCAAACTTAGAAACAGATAGGCCTACGTAGCATGTGATTTATTCTGTTTGTTGGATCGTGTTCATCCATAAAATGGAATAGTTAATTGTTTTTTATTCCGAAATATAAGGTAACAGAAATAATAATTTTGTACAAGACAATTTTTATGATAAATCTTATTACACAACTTTTAACACTTGAGTTACGTTTACTTCGGAATATAAAATATATATATATGCTTTCACGTGTTAATTAACTAGGTTTACCTTGTTGACTAGTTTCAGCCTGTGCGCTATCCTCAGAACTATGTGGTCTTCGCGCCTTCTGATGGCGTTTCCTGTGGGGTTGTGTTTGTGTAGTGCAGTGTGGAATCAAGAAGTGTGTGTGTTCTGAAATTGAATTGTGTGTTGAGAATTTAATGCGGGTGTGTTTTTGTGTGCCTGTATATTTCGTATTGTTCTAATATGTTTAGTTTCCGATTTTTCGGTTGGAGATGTAGAATTTCCATGTCTGTGTTTGTGTTGCTGTAGGTGTGGTTGGTGTTTGTGATGTGTTCTGCATATGTGGAAGTGTTTTATCATTTGGTTATGGCCATGATGTGTTCTTTGTAACGTGCTTGAAATGATCTGCCTGTCTGTCCTATTTAGAAGTTGTTGCAGGTATTGCATTTGAGTTTGCATACGCCTGTGTGGTTGTATTTGTTTGTTTGTTTGTGCTGTTTGTGTGCTGAGATGCTTTTGTAGAGTGTTTTGTGTTCTGTTTGAGATGTTGTAATTTAATTTCTTGAATGAGGATGCAATCTTATGTGTTTTTTGTTTGTTTTCTTTCGTTAATGTGATGAATTTTTTGTGTTCTTGTGTTTGTGTTGTATTCCTTTGTTTTTTGTAATTTTGTTTTGTCTTTTTTATTATGTTGTGCATCATGTTAGGGTTATATCTGTTTTCTTGTGCTATGTATTTGTTTGTGTTTAACTCTTCTTTGTAATCTTAGTCGACCTGGTTGGCGAGTTGGTATAGCGCTGGCCTTCTATGCCCAAGGTTGCGGGTTCGATCCCGGGCCAGGTCGATGGCATTTAAGTGTGCTTAAATGCGACAGGCTCATGTCAGTAGATTTGCTGGCATGTAAAAGAACTCCTACGGGACAAAATTCCGGCACATCCGGCGACGCTGATATAACCTCTGCAGTTGCGAGCGTCGTTAAATAAAACATAACATTTAACATCGTTGTAATCTTGTTGGTTCATTGTTATGTTGAGTAGTCTGTGTACCATTGCTCGGAATGAAGATTGTTTGTGTTGTGTTGGGTGATTGGATGTGTCGTGTATGTAATTTTTATGATTTTCTTTCACAGTTGAAGACCTCCCTGATAAAGGATGTAACATCAAATTAATGAAATATGTGACTTGGGTAGAGAAAATGATTTTGAAGCGTTTATTATAACAATAAATCATTGTATCCAATCGCTGAATAAACTTGTATCCTTGATTGATCAAATAGTTCTGCTAGTAAATATAGACCTAACGAAATATGCACCTGAAATTATTTTCCTTTCGTCTAAAACGTGTATTATAGATTTTCTGGTTACATCCTTATTCCGGGGAGATCTGCAATTTAATTTTTCACGTGAATACGCCTATAAGTTCGCTCCAATACTAGAGTGCCATCCTAGAAAATCGAACGACTCATTTTCAGATCAGTTTTTCGCACCCATAATTTCTAAACTACACAATATATTCCAATAAAATAAACGGCAATCGACAGACGAAGAATCAATGTATCCAACATGACCTTGAATTGTACCAGGTGACGTCATCTAGCGATACGGGGGAGAGGGGAATTTGAGGCAGAAATTGGTGAGTCGCACGGCAGCTGAGGCAGTGTAACTCGAGAATGGGAAGATAGAGAACTTTCACAGTGGTGTGAAACTATTTGTGATGGACCAGGTTACAATCTTAATTGAGCTACAATCAGCTGTCGACGAGTCAAATTGGAAAAATTCTATAGTGAAGTTAAGTGAAGAGAGAAAATTCAGAATGTCGAGACATATGCAACGCAAGTAGGAGATAGCGTATAAGAAACTGGTAGCAAAAGATAGCTCCAATGGTAACCTTCACGTATAGGAATCAACGGTATTCCGTAGGGGGTGGATTTCGGCTATTTGCATGTTTTATTCCTTAGTTCCAAATCTTATGTTACTATTATACCCATATAAATTCATTTCAAGTTATTTGTAACCAAAAGCCAAATTGTATTGGGATGCCAGAGATTGCATGTCATAAGTCTATAATTTTCGCCCTCTTATCATCTTTGTATTTTTAAAATTATATTTTAATTTTTATATATTTTTATGTTTTTATTGTGTATTGTTTATCATTTTATTTTGTATTGTTTATATTGTGTATACCACTGTCACCGGGTGCTTGTCCACTTGCAGTGCAAATAAATACATAATTCATTTTTTCCCCTGAATTTTGTAGTTTGTATTTAAATCAATTTTTTTAATTTTCTGTAATTTGTTCTGTTTTACGTATTCTGTATTTATATTTCAATCAATATGCATGTTCTCCATTCTGTATGTAATGACATGTCATTATATAATGGTTATAACTCCAATTAAGCCATATGCAACAACTACTATAGAATTCAAGACTTGTCTTCTTTCATTATAATTTATAGCTATTTATGTCATAATAGGGTCTTTGCGAAGGAACTTTCATTACTAACAGTTTCTACAGTGTCATTTGCTGCCTCTAAATATTTTATGTCAATGTAAGAAATGAAAACATTGTCACTCTCTGTTGTTCCTCGGTACCTTCTAGAAACCCATTATTACTGTAAGTGCATAAAATATGACATAACAACAAGGTTCACTTACACGCTTTGCTGGGATTCTTATGATTTGTTTCGTCTTCATAAAGACCTCGCATTTAGCTTTTTAAATGTTTTAGCTAGTGTTGCAATTAGTTTCTTCGGCTGTATAATACAAGAACTCAACGTCTGGTAATACAGTTTTTAAGTACAACGCATTGCCAGTGAAAGTGTATTGAGAAATTTTATGATAAATCAGACAAGTTCTTCACTCCTTTCTTCTTTTCTCCTTTCCTTACACGTCTAATTTTCTTCATGACATTATTCTATTTCCATTATTATTTTTAAGTTTTTCATTATTTTTTTATTCAACAGCAATTTATTTTATTTTTCACTGTCCAGTGTTCGAAACGAAAAGACACTTTTTAAGATATATCTCGGACTGCAATTTAAATTACTGCACACCCCTTTACCATTTTCTTAGAAAAAAATGTTGTTACAAACAATTCACAGAGTTTATACACCACATCCACGCAAGACTGTAGCTATTAATTGTATATAAATTAATGATGTTATAAAATCCTAATGCACTATGTAAAACAAGGTTTCTGTCTTTGGGACATAATAATAGTAATAATAACAATAACTATGTTTGTATTATAGATTTTACTATTGTTCAGTATTTGATGACAGGTATATAGTTTGTAACCATAAGTAATTTTGTTTTTATTTATTTTTTTTTTACTATCGCAAACCAACTATATAATAGGTGTTTTATTTGTAACTAAGCCAATTCTGTGCATTAACCATTAATATTGCTTAAAATTATGTCTAAAATCACAAATTAATGTAATAATCTTGCAATTTCTCTACACCTTCGTTTATAATTTCTAATTTTATTTTGTTTTAACTGAAAGTAATTATTGCATAATGTATTTAGTATTGTTTACTGTCTCTTAGTGTATTTATATTGTAACTATGATTCACATCTACTATTAATTCTTTAAAATTGTGTATTATCACTACATAATGTATTTCACATGTAACAAACAAAAACCTTAATATACCAAAGGTAAAACAGGGTTTCAATATTTGGATAACAATAATAATATTTTATTTCCACCATTTTGTTTTCTTTTCATTCTGTATTCTATTTTTCCGCAGTAATTCCTTTTCGTTCTTTTATTTTTGCCAATTGTCTACGATTTTCCTGAATTATTTCTTCAATTTAACTTTCATATGTTCACTTCGTCTCTCCTGTCTTACTTATATTTTATTTCATGTACTATTTTCTTCCATTGATTCGATATTTTTAATTTCTTATTTTATTTTTCATTTTCATTAACTAGTCTGTCTTTACATTACTCCATCTCCAAAAGTTTTATCTTATTTCTTTTTCCTACATGCACATATTTATTTCTTCCATTGGTTATATTCTTATTTTATACTTTTCTTTCTTCCATTATTTGTACAGGGTGCGTCAGAAAGAACGGATGGATTTCACATGGCAAGAAAATTGTAAAGATTCATCAAATCAAAAATTTATTGTTATCAACATATTCACCAATACATGCAGTTTATTTATGTAAAACAATATTATCCATATGATGTCCTTGGCTTTCAATACAGGCATCGAGGCGTTTTCTGATGTTCGCCATCACTTTCACAGTCATAGCTGGTGCAATTGCCACGATTTCTTCACGAATCGCTGTCTTCAGTTCGTCCAGTGTATGTGATCGATGTTTACAAACTTACGCCTTCAAATGGTCCCAAAGAAAGAAGTCGCAGGGCGCGAGATCTTACCGTAGCCTCGGACAATCTCAGTGCAATAGAATTTCGTCCAGGTGATTTCTTCTTTAATGTTGAACCTGTGATACGAAATGAAGCCACCCACCGCAAAATTGTATTCCGAGTTGGAATCCTAGCGTGACATCCGATGTCGAAATGAGTCCTGAGTGGCGATCACAGACTCTTCATTTTTCAAAAATGTCTCTGCGATGAAAGCACGTTGTACACCAGACCAACACCATATTCTCAACTGAAACTGCATTCTCTGGCTGACCCAACAGTCGTTGTCCCCCTCACTATATCTCTCTCCTCGTTGCGTATCGATAGTTTGAAATCCATCCGTTCTTTCTGACGCACCCTTTATTTTACCAGTCACGCTTTTCTTCCTTTCTTCCATCGCTTTTCTTCTGCCCCCTACGCCTGAAAGGTCCTTATTTCACTGTAGACTCAACACTAGTGGAATGTACAATACTCGTATTCTCTTAGTCTTTAACTCCCGTGACATTGGGTTGTTATGTAGCCGGAATTTCATCTAAGATATCACAGAACATGACTCTCCACAACCTACACGAGATTCGAACCTAGTCCCGTATCCTACACGCAGCCTCAAGCCCGCTGACTACACATCCTCAACCTAAAAATGAAACACCAACATTTGAGAAATTCTTGAGCCGATTCACCCCTCCGTCTTCCCAGTTTTTCCCCTCGGCCATTCAACAGGCTCTGGAAAGTCTCTCGCGTCTGCTTCATTAACTCGAATGTTGTGTTTCCATGAAAATTGCTATGGAAATGAAAGGGCACAGGTTGGTAGCACTGCCCTGCAGCATATGTAAGGAGGGGTGGGGCACATGAATTAATGATGGTTGCACGATCTCTCCTGCCAACTTAACTTTTATGTTGTGTCTTTGAAATTTCCTTCTGGGAAGACATATAAAGGAACATTTTACACATTTATGTCACACGCTTCCTGAATATGTCTTTCATTAGGGAAATTTAATCCGCCTTCTGACCCTTCCCAACGGAACTAATACATCGAGCGGTATTGACAGGATGTGGGGAAAACGACGGGTAACTAATGATTAATTTCGTACCAAGCAAGTCGTACTCTTGCTGTATAGTTCACATGTTACGACGACACAGTCGGTGAATTTGCGGTCTGTATTTCTGACTAGAAAGTATTTGCAGATATGTATGTACCATACCGATTACTAAAGACTGTTTTCTTAGTCCCGAAATGTTGGAATGAGTATAAATGTGCACTGGGTATACAATACGTCACGTGTCCTTTCAAAGAAAGACTGCTCACGATCACAAAAAATAACAAGCACTACAGAGTCACTCTATAGCAGATTCCTTACTCCTAAACAAGTACAATATGTTTCAGTTTAGCAATGTCTATATAGGCCTAATGCACTACTAGCTGAAATAAAGGTGCTTGAAACAAGTGTACGAAAGTATACAAGTGGGTAGAGGATATCCTGCCCCGGAACAATTTTTCCCTCGAAATTATTCAAATCAACTTTACAGGGAGTTATACCTGAAAGCTTGATTTGCATAATATACGTCACTGATCGTTAACAGAAAACCACAATTCAAGTCACACAGAGTTAATGTGCTCTCAACGTTGATTGCTTGACGGTTGTCAGCCCACTTTGAGGTCTGTGGATACAGAGGGGAAAATTGGATCGGTGTCTAGTAGAGTTCCTGGGTAGCTCAGTTGGTAAAGCGTCGGTACGTTTAACCAAAGGTCCCGGTCCCGGAACAATTTTTCCCTCGGAATTATTCAAATCAACTTTACAGGGAGTTATACCTGAAAGCTCGATTTCCGCGGGTAGAGGAATTTGGAAGACAGTATGTCTGTGTAAGTGGTGATATAATTGTGTATACTTTATGTAAGACTGACATAATCTATTCTAAAAGAAGGTATTTCTAAAATGTGTCTCAGTGAAACATACAGCAGAGTCCGTGTAGGTCAGTTTCTATCTGATGCTTTTCCCATTCACTGCGGGCTAAAGCAGGAGGATGCACTATCACCTTTACTTTTTAACTTCGCGCTAGAATATGCCATTAGGAAAGTTCAGGATAACAGGCAGGGTTTGGAATTGAACGGGTTACATCAGCTTCTTGTCTATGCGGATGACGTGAATATGTTAGGAGAAAATACACAAACTATTAGGGAAAACACAGAAATTTTACTTGAAGCACGTAGAGCGATCGATTTGGAAGTAAATCCCGAAAAGACAAAGTATATGATTATGTCTCGTGACCAGAATATTGTACGAAATGGAAATATAAAAATTGGAGATTTATCCTTCGAAGAGGTGGAAAAATTCAAATATCTTGGAGCAACAGTAACAAATATAAATGACACTCGGGAGGAAATTAAACGCAGAATAAATATGGGAAATGCGTTTATTATTCGGTTGAGAAGCTCTTATCATCCAGTCTGCTGTCCAAAAATCTGAAAGTTAGAATTTATAAAACAGTTATATTACCGGTTCTTCTGTATGGTTGTGAAACTTGGACTCTCACTCTGAGAGAGGAACATAGGTTCAGGGTGTTTGAGAATAAGGTGCTTAGGAAAATATTTGGGGCTAAGCGGGATGAAGTTACAGGAGAATGGAGAAAGTTACACAACACAGAACTGCACGCATTGTATTCTTCACCTGACATAATTAGGAACATTAAATCCAGACGTTTGAGATGGGCAGGGCATGTAGCACGTAAGGGCGAATCCAGAAATGCATATAGAGTGTTAGTTGGAAGACCGGAGGGAAAAAGACCTTTAGGGAGGCCGAGACGTAGATGGGAGGATAATATTAAAATGGATTTGAGGGAGGTGGGGTATGATGATAGAGACTGGATTAATCTTGCACAGGATAGGGACCGCTGGCGGGCTTATGTGAGGGCGGCAATGAACCTTCGGGTTCCTTAAAACCATTTGTAAGTAAGTAAGTAAAAGAAGGTATTTACAATAACACTGTAATTAAAAAAACATATAAAACATATGAAATTGATAGAAAGAAGTGAGTCTAACGATTTACCTTCAACTAATAATTTTGAATAATTTGAATAATTTCAAGGGAAAAATTGTTTCGGGGCCGGGTATCGATCCCGGGACCTCTGGTTGAACGTACCAGCGCTCTACCAACTGAGCTACCCGGGAACTCTACCCGACACCGTCTCAACTCTTCATACCCAGCCCCGGAACAATTTTGTCCTTGAAATTATTCAAATCTGCTTTACAGGGAGCTTCACCTGCAAGACTAGATTTGCATAATATATACGTCATTGTGTACGTTAACAGAAAACCACAATTCCAAGCCACACAGAGATTGTGTGCACTCGATGTGGGTCTCTGGCGTTTCGTCAACCCACGCGAGTTGTGTGGATATAAAGGGAAAAGTTGAGACGGTGTCGGGTAGAGTTCCCGGGTAGCTCAGTTGGTAGAGCGCTGGTACGTTCAACCAGAGGTCCCGGGATCGATACCCGGCCCCGGAACAATTTTTGCCTTGAAATTATTCAAATCTGCTTTACAGGGAGCTTTACCTGAAAGATTAGATTTGCATAATATATACGTCATTGTGTACGTTAACAGAAAACCACAATTCCAAGCCACACAGAGATTGTGTGCACTCGATGTGGGTCTCTGGCGTTTCGTCAGCCCACGCGAGTTGTGTGAATATAAAGGGAAAAGTTGAGACGGTGTCGGGTAGAGTTCCCGGGTAGCTCAGTTGGTAGAGCGCTGGTACGTTCAACCAGAGGTCCAGGGATCGATACCCGGCCCCGGAACAATTTTTCCCTTGAAATTATTCAAATCTGCTTTACAGGGAGCTTTACCTGAAAGACTAGATTTGCATAATAATTTAGTGTCAGCAGAAGAAATTAGAAGAGATCTATATGAAATGATAGTGATGGCCAACATTCAATCAGGTTGAGAAGAAGCACTTTAAATTTTTTTTTTTTTTGGAAAGTTCGTATACAGTACTTGTGTTATGGTAGCACTGGTATTTTAAGTTAAACGTTACAGCAAAGATTATTGTAATATAGGCCTACGCATTCCATTCAGGGCAGTAACTGTGTTTTAAGGGAAAATTTTACAGCAAAGATTATCACAGTATAGACTTAAAATAGAATTAAAAGCGGTACCTATGAAACAGTAATATTTTAAATTAAAATTTTACATAAAAATTATTGTAATAGGCTTAAACATGTTAAGAGTAGTGCCTCTGATAGAGTAACATTTTAAGTTTAAGGCAAAACAGCTTACTACTAGCCTCACGTCAACATGCCTCAACAGAGGTGAACGATCATCCAACAAGTACGGGGATAACGTGGGTTAGTACGATGGTCCTCCTAGGCGTTATAGCTCGTTTTCGAAATTGGATTTCGTTACCTATCACAGCTCTACAAATTCATCATGATTTCTGGATGACACCTGTCCCATACACTGGTCGAAATTTCATGAGAGAGTTTGAGTATACAGCCTGTACATTGGAGAAAGACGCAGAACTGCACTCACCTAACAATTAGGAACATTAAATCCAGACGTTTGAGATGGGCAGGGCATGTAGCACGTATGGGTGAATCCAGAAATGCATATAGAGTGTTAGTTGGGAATACATATAGAGTGTTAGTTGGGAGACCGGAGGGAAAAAGACCTTTTGGGAGGCCGAGACGCAGATGGGAGGATAATATTAAAATGGATTTGAGGGAGGTGAGATATGATGATAGGGACTGGATTAATCCTTCTCAGTATAGGGACCGATGGTGGGCTTATGTGAATGCGGCAATGAACCTCCAGGTTGTTTAAAAGCCATTTGTAAGTCAGTAATACAAACCAGTACGTTACTTAAATAATTTAGTTTCTGAAATTTTGTGATCGGGTGACACACATGTAAAACTTTCTCAGTCTTATAAAAGCAATAAGTATAGAGTTAGGTCTACTTACATTTATTTCATTTTATTTTGAGTTATTTTACGATGCTGTATCAACATCTCAGATCATTTAGCGTTTGAATGAAATAAAGGTGATATTGCCAATGAAATGAGTCCAGGGTCCAGCACCGATAGTTACCCAGCATTTGCTCTTAATGAGTTGAGGGAAAACCCGGGAAAAACCTCAACCAGGTTTCTTGTCCCGACCGGGATTCGAATTTGGGTCACCTGGTTTCGCGGTCAGATGCACTAACCGTTACTCCACAGGTGTGTGGACTGCTGACTTTTATTATATTTCTATTACACTATTAATATTTTCAGTTGTAAATAGCTTTTGAATAACGTGTTCTTTATCATTGGTTTCCATTATTCTTCTTACAATTTTGCAGGATTCCAAATTTTTTTTATTAAAATTTTCTCTGGGTCTCGTGGCTGAAGTAATGACATATCGTGTTACATTCTTACGAATGTATCGGCTAAGTTGTAAATTTTCGTACTGTTCGTGGTAGTGGCAGTAAAATAGTAAGAGAAATGTAAGTTATTATAAATAAGTTATAACTCGTAAATTTTGTTATGAACTCATATTTCTTATCTAGAACTTTACTTCGTGGCATTAAAGTATAGGTATTTGTCATAAACTGATTCATGTAACATAAGAATTACAAATTAGAGTTTTGTGTGTCATATATAAAACATGTAGGAATAGCAATAAGCAAATGTAGTGACCTGCATTAGAAATGTAATGCAGTGACAGCAGTGTACTAAATTATCCAATATGTCAAGATTCTGTGTTGTTATAATATTGTTTATGACAAAAAAATATCTTAAAATATGCCCGGATATAGTTTAGTATTTCTTTGATTTCGATATAAAACCCGTTTCACATAAAACACTTAGAATTGTTTCATAAAGAAATGTCCTAAAAATCGTAGAGTGTGAGATTCTTATGACACAAAGGTAAAGTAGGTGTATAGTATGAGCTGTTGAATTTGTGTGTTTCGTACTTTTTATGACCTAGGGGACTTTAACACGTGAACATAAAGCAAAGGAATCTATACTAATAATAAATCTGTAGCCGAAATTTTTCTGGTAATTTTCGATTTTCCAAAAATAATTGGTCCTAACATATATAATTAACCACCCTGATACCGAAAATCGCTTTTTTGAAATTTTTGTTTGTATGTCTGTCTGTCTGTATGTTTGTTACCTTTTCACGCGATAATGGCTGAAAGGATTTCGATGAAAATTGGAATATAAATTAAGTTCGTTGTAACTTAGATTATAGGCTATATGGCATTCAAAATACATTATTTAAAAGGGGGGTTATAAGGGGGCCTGAATTAAATAAATCGAAATATCTCGCTTATTATTGATTTTTGTGAAAAATGTTACATAACAAAAATTTCTTTAAAAATCATTTCCGATAAGTTTTATTCTTTGAAAAATTTTTGATAGGACTGATATTTAATGAGATAAATGAGTTTTAAAATTAAAATAACTGCCATCTAAGGCCGTGCAATGAAATAAACAAATGACTTCGTCTATAAGGGGCCTTGGTCAACAACAATCGAAAGCTATGAATCATAGCCTACAGAAAATGTTTCTGTGTTTGTATGAAGCAATATCGGAAGCTAAATTAACCGATTTGTATAACTAATTATTATTTCACCATTGGAAAGTGTAGTTTTTCTAGATGGACATAATGCTATAATGTTATTACAGTAACTTCGGAGTGAAATGAGGACAGGTACGATTAAAATAGCTTCTTATGCACAGAAAACTTGATAGGCTATTCTGTGTATTCGTTTCCTGTATTTCTTAAAATATTGTTTATCTCAGAGAATTAACGAACAACGAGAGTGTATTGATTTAGTATGCAGTAATAATATGTTAGCTTAGCATTTCATTATTTTATAATCCAAATTTTAACTATGCTCAATTGAATCGAGTTAAATATATAAAATACATATGCATTAAATGCAATGCAAAAAAATTGGGTAGTGAGCCAAGCAGATTATGTTGCCCAGTTGTAAAATAAAATTTGTTCCTCCTGAGATTCAAGAGCCCCCATAACAAATTGAAAACTTACTTATCGGGGTACATCCGTTATCAACACACTTTTTATATAATATAAAATAAAATAATATAATATAATATAATATAATATAATATAATATAATATAATATAATATAATATAATATAATATAATATAATATAATATAATATAATATAATATAATATAATATAATATAATATAATATAATATAATTTAAGTTTTTTAAGTTAAGTTCAGAACCATAGTGGGCCAAGCGCCATTTACTGAATACGTAGAAAACAAGAGTTAAAATTAAGTTATTACCATAATTCAATGGAAACATATAACAAGTAAAATAAAGTATACACATTAAATGTAAATGATGTCAATCTTCATTAAACTATGGTTGTATGTAATAAAAATTAAGAAACATGTAAAAAGGAATTGTCATTGCACCAAATGAGTGTCTCTGGACCAAAATGATTCCATTTTAATTATTTAAATATAATTTAAATTAAGTAACATATTAAACGATTTATCCTTCTATCAAACACGAATATTCCCTGGATCAAATGTCCTATTTTAATTATGTAATTACTTAATATTTATTTCTAACGGGTGCAGCGGAGCGCACGGGTACGGCTAGTAAAAAATAATCATATGTATTGTAGTGACTTTGCATAAGCGGGGAACATACTGTACAGTTGTGTGTTTGGTTGCATCGAATTACCAGACATTTGGTCCACTTTCTTTACGTCAATGTGCTATTATCTTAGTCTACACTAGTTACATGCGATTTCGTTCAATGTTTTACGTTCAGTTTTTACATGAAACGTCTGTAGATCATTCGATCTACAGCAGAGAAAATGTATAACGTTTTGACATGAAAGATTAATTCTGTAGTCACTAGCGGTACCATGGAAACAGATGTGTAAGAGGAATTTCGTTTCTCTTTTGTTTTCCATGTGGTCTATTTCGCTCCATTCTGTATGAAATAACCTTGCGGATTGAAAAGAATGATAGGATACACTGAAATTAATAGAAAACCTATATTACGTTTTGTGATTAAATGCACGGTTAATTAGAACATTAAGTTTGAAGTTTCAGCAACCCGGCAACATCGCCGCAAACACACTCTTCTCGTGATGCAGATGTAAGAGACCAACAGACTCGGTGTGTCTCACTAGATGAACTGTTCTCTGGCGCTTTGTTGCAACCAACTCGTAGTGTGCAATGGTTTGTATTTAGAGGTTTTTAATATTAAATTTACACGAAAACCATCCACAATATTGAAATTCGCCAGAGGGATAAATTATTCTTTATTAGTTCTCCTATTGATATGGACAAGAATTACGATCCTACTCGCAGTAGTTACCGAATAAGAGGTTGTTAAATATTTGGGGGGGGGACTTTTTTGTCTGGGGAAAAAAAAAAACTATTAACTTTCCACCCATATAATACTATAATTTTTTGTTACATACAACATGATCACACTGAAAATCTACAAGGCTATTTCACTTCCATCCTTTATAAGTATTGCCAATTTAACAGATTTCATGCTTATTTTTCTTAGCAACTAGTGAACTTGTATGTTATATTCTCAGCAATAGTGTAAACTGTGTTTAATTTAAACTGCTTGCAATTTAATTCATGGTTTAAAGCATCCTCCGCATTTTCAACACTATCTTGTAGATAGATTAGTTTAAACGACTGTTTATTGAGGTTCTGAGTTCAAACCATTCTGTTGGTAATCCTATATATCTGATTAAATGACCATTACTAAATAGTACATTATGCAACGAGCCTATAATGAAGGTAATTAAGAAGCGAGTATGGATATTTATGAAACGAGCGCAAGCGAGTTTCATAATTTTCATACGAGGTTCTTAATTACCATTATAGGCGAGTTTCATACGACTTTTTATGCTCGACCATATTTCTAACTTGATATTATTAATTTTCTTTGTATCTGACCTTGGCCAATGTCCCGTATGTTGTGAGATGTGCGCAGACGCGAAAGTATTGAGTTTTTCCGAGGAACAGATGTCGACATTGACCTTGCTAGGCCATAAGAACCTACAGAGATAACATTGAAATTAAATTAGACATTGAAAAACGAGATGACAAATTGAATTTATTTGAATATTATTTACAATTAACGCTAATTATTATAGTAACAGAACATAACCTTCTGCGACAGTATTGGATTTCCAGCCTCCGTGACTTTTCGCTAATTCTCTTTCGATTGCATATCCGAGAATAATCGATACGTGCGGTTTTATAACGGTAGAAAGCTGACCTGTCATTGGCTGAACAGTTGTAAGCTGAGTCGTCATTGGCTGAAAGACCTGACCTTTAATGAGTAGATGTACTTTAATGACATACATTAAAGGTCTGCTACCAGGTGTATAATTACTACATTTCGGCATGGTCGAGCATAAACAGATTTTATGCTTCTTTTTCGTAGAAACTAGTGGACCTGTATGATGTATTCTCAATAGAAGCCTAAACTGTGTTTAATTTAAATTGCTCGAAATTTAATTCGTAATTTAAACCGTGCGCCGCATTTTCAACATCAACTTGAAGATAGATTAGTTTAAACCATTGTTTATTGAGGTTTTGAGTTCAAACCATTCAGTTGGTAATCCTGTATATTTGATTAATTGTCCATTACTAAAATTATATTTTAATTTTGTATAATAAACAATTTATAGTCTACACCTGTGGAGTAACGGTCAGCGCGTCTGGCCGCGAAACCAGGTGGCCCGGGTTCGAATCCCGGTCGGGACAAGTTACCTGATTGAGGTTTATTCCGGTGTTTTCCCTCAACCCAATACGAGCAAATGCTGGGTAACTTTCGGTGCTGGACCCCGGACTCATTTCACCGACATTATCACCTTCATCTCATTCAGACGCTAAATAACCTAGATGTTGATGATACAGCGTCGTAAAATGACCCAATAAAATAAAAAAATAAAAAACAATTTATATTAACTTATTCTGTATTTAAGACAAACAATTTAATTCATATCTTAGAAATTATACTCATACTATTGCATTATGATAATGCAACAAAAAGAAAAAAACAAAGGTCTATATACATGCAATTTTATTTCTTGGCTTTTAGGCATAATATGATTGTTTTGACAAATAATTCATTTATGTACTGGTTTTAGATATATGAAACATGTATAATATTATAACATGAATCATATATTGTTACTATCAAGATTTTGTTTATAATTTTGCAAATGTTTTTAAGAAACAAGGCTAATATAACGTTAACTATTTTATTACCAAATATGTTTGACTTATAGAGCCTAAATTGACTTCAGTGCTGTACTCTTTATTTTATAACTATGGCAACGCAGTTGATATCTTTAGACGTTCACTATAGTCCACTGTGTAAGTGTTAAGCCCGCTAGCTAAGAAGTGTCGGTAATAAAGTGATCTGTGTGATCATAATTCCTATGTTGGTACGTGCAGCGGATCATAATCACAAGCAAGAAGTTTCTACTGTAGTAATTAAGCATAAATCATTCGTAAACGATCTCCATTAAAACGACCCACATGCCGTACAACACATTTAAAATTTACGGCGAATTCAAAGGCCTCAGTTTCTAGAGTTGTCCCACATGCGTGTGTAATGAAAATGAATGAACATGTCTACGGATATCGTCCAACTAATTAGGTCAACCGAAAATTACTTCGATACTTGTTTCTGAAAAGTGTTACTTGTTAAAATTGTCATTTTAAATTAACTTCCGCTTAGTTATTGATAGCAAGTGTAAAGTGTTGTGTTTTTCGTATTAAAAGTTTCTCAGAACAGTTAATTATATCTGTGAAAACTTAATTTATTTTTATTTAATGGTGAATTAAAAAGAACCGAGTAAAATAACATTATTGTTACAGAACTGAATATCAGTCTCTGTTCTTGGAAGAGCTGTACAGGTCTATGAGTTTTCCGGTTACATAGGCCTACTGGTATTCGAGAAAATTATCTAATTCTTGCACTACACTCCTGCCTGATCATCCTATTCCTGAAATCTCTGACAGTAAATATAGGAGATCCAACTAAAAGTGGAGTCTGCAGTCTCTGCTCACCTCTTATAATATAGATATTGATTTAAATGGCTTTTAAAGAACCCGGAGGTTCATTGCCGCCCTCACATAAGCCCGCCATCGGTCCCTATCCTGTGCAAGATTAATCCAGTCCCTAGCATTATATCCCACCCCCCTGAAATGTATTTTAATATTATCCTCCCATCTACGTCTCGCCCTCCCAAAGGGTATTTTTGCCCTTCGAACTCCCAACTAACACTTTGTATGCATTTCTGCATTGGCCCATACGTGCTACATGCCCTGTCCATCTCAAACGTCTGGATTTAATGTTCCTAATTATGTCAGGTGAAGAATACAATGCGTGCAGTTCTGCGTTGTGTGACTTACTCCATTCTCTTGTAACTTCATCCCTCTTAGTCCCAAATATTTTCCCAGCTACCTTATTCTCGAACACCCTTAAACTCTGATTTCACAGAACAACCGGTAATAATCTATTTTATCAATTCTAACTTTCAGGTTTTTTGAAAGTAGACTAGATGACAAAAGTTTCTCAACCGTATAACAACAGGCATTTCCCATTTCTTTAAGTTCCTCTTGAGTGTCATTTGTTAGGCCTACTATTTCTCCAAGGTATTTAAATTATTTCACATTTCCAGGGAATAAATTTCCAATTTTTATATTTCGATTCTGGTCGGCCTAGGTAGCATAGTCTGTATAGCACTGGTCTTCTGCGCTCGAGGTTGCAGGTTCGATCCCGGCCCAGATCGACGGTATTTAAGTGTGTTTAAATGCGACAGACTCATGTAAAAGAATTCCTGTGGGACAAAATTCCAGCACAACTGTGACGCTGATATAATCTCTACAGTTGCGAGCGTCGTTAAATAAATCATAATTTAAATTTTTTAAATTTTATTACGATTCTGTAACAGCTCTATAATTAAGGAAGAGACTAGTGAAGTGCTTTGTGTGGAGTGCGGCATTGTATGGGGAAGAAACATGGACATTACGACGAAATGAAGAGAAACGCATAGAAGCATTTGAAATGTGGCTGTGGAGAAGAATGGAGCGTGTGAAGTGGACAAACAGAATAAGAATTGAAGTTGTGTTGGAAAGAGTGGGTGAAGAAAGAATGATGCTAAAACTGATCAGAAAGAGAAAAGGGAATTGTTTGGGTCACTGGCTGAGAAGAAACTGTCTACTAAAGGATGCACTGGAAGGAATGGTGAACGGGAGAAGAGTTCGGGGCAGAAGAAGATATCAGATGATAGACAACATTAAGATAATAATAATAATAATAATAATAATAATAATAATAATAATGGTTTATTTTATCTGGAAGGGTTAAGGCCATACGGCCTACTCTAAGACTCAACCAGGAGTAAAACTGCATTACAAAAAACACTACAAATTTACAAAGGTACATCACAATTTTACACACATAACTGAATAAGATAATAATAATTTAATATAAACAACAAGTAAGTAGAAATCAGACATAATACATAACATACAGAAAGAAAGGAAAAAGCATAATAAACTGTGAACAGCAGGTCAAAGTAAATTAGGCAAAAAAGTATAAAAAATAAGACAATTATTGATAATAATAATAACAGTAATAATAATAATAATAATAATAATAATAATAATAATAGGGGAGACTGGGGTAAAGTGGTCACCTTAAGAGAAAATAAGCTACAGAACGTAAATTAGCTTTGTTTTCCTCTCACAATCTTTGCTACTAAAAAGACGTTTCCTTCCCCTTTTTAATGCAATCATTACGAATTGTTTACTAATTCAATTTTTTATGCAATCATGAATTTTTTGTTTGTGTGCACATTGACCACTTTACCCCAGGCCCTGGATAATGTGGTCCCCCAAAAATAAAGATATTTCTAAATGAATGATTACAGTTATATTATGAATTTTTTCTACAAAAAAATGTATATTAAGCGTTTTTATCGAATAGTGCACCATTAATTCACATTGCAAAAAGACAAAACCAAAATATAGTAGTGAAAGTAGAACATAGCACAATGGGAAAAGGAACGCTGTCAACATTCATACACAAAACCTGTCTTAGTTTAAAAAAAATAACATAGCATTGAAAGTAGAATTAGGATAATAAAGAAGTTATTGTAAACATATATAAACACAAGCTAGTCTTTGTGAAAGGTAATATATATATTTTTAATTTTTTAAGTTTATTTACACAGAAATCACATTTGAAATCGTCGCTGCCATCATCTTCAAACACAGCACATTCCTCGTGAGCACATTCTAAGCATGATGAACAACGTATCCATCCTTCACCTCCGGTTGACCTGAGATAGCCTATGTGTCCTTACAGAAAATGCACTCCGCATCATCATTATCACTTCCTTCCTCGCTGCTTGTTTCTTCACGAAGAGCGACCTTCGTCGTTTTCTGTTGCTGTTTCTTAGTTTCTATGTGATTATTTTTCATAATATTTCTCGGCACTCCCTTTATTGTGGACTGTTTGTTGTTCTTAGTTTTATCTTTGGCTCCTTTGTCCTCTCTCTCTTGAGCCAGTTGATTTTTATACGGACTACTGGTCAGGATTTCAGCTGAACCTGTTTTTTTTTCTTTTGGGAACGGGCAATAGTGGATTTGGGTGGAGAACTGATATCTTCCAGATTTACTGTGAAGGATGAACTAGGCTGGGGAGAAATTGCTGCAGGAAGAATGATAATGGAACCATCATTTGGCGTATCTGAGGATGTGGATGGAACTGGGTCAACAGGCAAGGTTTCTGAATCGTTAGAAGATTCTACATGATTGAGAGGCCTGTCAGCAGGCAACGATGGAGCGAAATCCGTATCATCAAAAACATCTTGATCAAGAGGATATAATCCTCATTTTTTGAAGCCATTTATTGCATTTGTAGGTGTTGCTGCTCGTAGATAAGCCTCTCCAAAAGTTTGCTGACCTAAAACTGTGTCTTGGTTCGAGTTCATTACTCTTCTCTTAAGAGTCATTCTTGGAATTCCGAATAATTTGCTGGTTTTTTTTGAAGCCCATTTCACCCTTCCTAACACACCTGATAGCCTCGCGCATTTTTCTTGGACTCCAGCTCTATTGGGAAGTTTTGCGGGGTCGATTTCTAGAAATTTTATCTGTATTCTGCAACAACAAAGAAATAGTCACGAATTTAACAATTTCTGGGGCAAAATGGTCCCCTAGAAAAATGGGGACCACGTTACCCCGACCGCTCTATTTTAAACAAAGTCATGGCTACGGACGGATACCATCTTGTATAGTTTCGATAAACATTGAAATATGTAGTATAGAACTGGGTCTTACTTGAGCAATAACTTTATATAGTAACTCTCCTAATGACAGAACGTACAGTGCTATGAAACAGGAAGCTTACCTTACATCAGATCTTCAAAAAATGGAATTTTCTCTGTATCTTATCATTTAACACGTCCAAACACTTCAGCAGACACGTACGTAATGGCTGGATAGAGAAGGAAGTACTACGGAACTCTAAACGGAGATGGCAGCATCAACTGGAGAGATAAGTAGAGGGTACCACTTTACCCCGGGGGACCACTATAGACAGGTCTCCCCTAATAATAGTAATAATAATATGTGGATCATGTGCGGAGACTAAGAGGAAGACAGAAAATAAGAAAGATTGGAGAATGCTGGGTTTGCAGTGAAAGACGTGTCCATGGGCAGAACACTTATGTAGGCCTATGTGTGTAAGAGCTCTATAAATGTTTGGGCTGATTACATAGTTGACTTTTTTCCGAGGTTTTCCCGAACCGTAAGGCGAATGTCAGGTAATCTTCGGCCCCATCTCGCCAAATACCATCTCGCTATCACCAAACCCATCGACTCTAAATACCCAAGTAGTTGAAACAGCGTCGTTAAATAACAAAAAAGCCTGAAAGGTCTTTTGTGGGAGCCCTATATATCTTGGTGCAATAGCTCCATTTTAACGAGACGTGAAGACTCGAAATTGAAGCTGGCCAAGCAAACTCAAGCGCCGATGAAACCCGCTGAACATTTCTGTTAAAATGTGAACATAACGCCATTTCTTACGCCTGGCGCCCATGTTCCGTCGCAGGTGCAGTGTTATGTGATAGGGGGCGCTGTCGTGTACTGCGTGTTTGCATAACTCGCGATGTCAGGAGTTATCTCGACAATGCCTGCACGTGTTATTTGCAAGGTTACAACATGCTTAAAGTGGAGTACAACTCAAACGTGGACCAGATTATACCACGACCGTGTCGGGCGGTGTCAGATTTATTGCCATCAAGCAATAACGCTGATTCAATCTGCACCATGCATGAGCGACCGGCATCCCGCCGTACAGAGGGGCACTTGTTGGACTGAAGTCGGTTCAGCTTCGTATACTTAGGCCTAGCTTCCGCCGAAATATTTCAGCTATGATATTTCTTATTACCAGTATTATCCTGTTTCTATTTGTACTGATTGCATCACCCTTAGAAATTCCACATGTTTATTTTTCAAAATTTTATCACATTGATAAACCGAGCGGGCTAGCGGCGTGGTAGAGGGCTGGGCTCGCATTCGGGAGGTCCGGGGTTCGATCCCAGGGGCCGGCATTCCTGAGTTTTTTCATGGTTTCCTCAGTTATTTCCAGGCAAATGCCGGGATTGTACCTCTTGAAAGTCCGGCCAAGGACGGCGATCCTTCCCTTAATCCTTTCATTTGTGTGAGTGAATGCTGTGTAATGTCTTAAATGTTTGTGATGTATCGGAGGTGGCCCTGGCATTGAGCTGATCCCTCATCCGGGGAGGCCCTCCATGTTCTTGTGTGGTCAAGAAAGTATGTATGTGATCCATAGTAATTCCTCTCCCGACAGGTCGCGGCCCTGTAAGGCCCGGGTGGCGTGGGTCGTGTAAATGAACCTAAAAGGGAGAGGTTAAACTAAGAGAAAGAAGAACATTGATAAAAAATTAACTAAACTACAGTAAAAAAAAATCCGTTCTTTTAACAGTGTATCCTGTAACAATATAAAATCATTATTAGTGCAGCGATTCATTTCAACTGCTCTAATTTCTGTTTCAACCACGATAGATTTATGATTATTTATTTATTTATTTATTTAATATGATGTAGTTAAGGTCATCAGGCCTTCTCTACCACACCACCAGAATACAAATAAGGATATACAAAAAACAAATGCAGAGAGAAGAAGTAAATAAGAAATAAAAACAAAATTACAAAAATACAAATACAGAAAAAGGTACAAATATGGAATACCATTTTGTTTTCTCGTTTTGGAACCTACATGTTTTGAAGGGGAAGAGATACTGAAAAAAAAAAATATATATATATATATTTATTTATTTTGCTAATAATTGTAACAAAAATATAATATGTACAGAAAAACTATAGCTCGCCCCTGAAAGAGTAGAACAAAAATATATTTGCTGAAACAACTTAAATTCGAGATTAGTTAAAAAATATTGGGTCAAAATGAAAGGAAAACAGGATACAGTATTTCACTAAAATTGGCATATCTCACTCATTTAAAAAATAACAACCTAGTAGGTGTTGATTTAGGTATATCCAGAACATTCTATGCGAATGTCGAGGGCTTCGTTCAGAAATATCACATCTGAGTTAATTAATGCTTATGTTACAAGTCCTCAGTATTTATTGTTTACTGTCATTTAATTCATTGTGTTAGAAGAGATTTTAATTAAGGTCTTCAAACACGAAGCAAGTTTTCAACGTACATTAAATTAAAATAATGTTATTCAAATAGTGTCTTATTGGCATCTATTTTAAATCGTTATGTATAGATGATATTCATAAATTACTCATATAAATTATGACACCTTATTATCTTCTGAACAGGATCCATTGGCGAGAGCAAATATCTTTAAAATGTTCTGTCAATCCTCAAGTTCACTTTATATCCGCTAGAGCGCACGAGTACACACACGGTGCGTTGAAATCTCGCCGGCTATCATTGAGTCGTAACGTGCTGAGTGTTGGAGGTTTCATGAATCGCGAACGGCCATTTACATTCAAAGGTAATTCATGACCAAAGATCACAAGGAACTACGTCAGTGACTGACTTTTCCTGTATGGTACAATCGTTTCATTGAAACGTATTAAGTAGTGTACTGGCTTAAAGTTCAAGGCAGATGAAACAAAATATTTCGTCAGACTTGGATTCGTAGACAAAGAAATCAATCAGAGGTATCAGCTAGAATTGAATGCAAACAAAACGATAGTGTAGAAGATAGTACAAACACAGCTGAAATTTAAGCCGTAGAGATTTTCTGGTCGTGAAGGGACTTTTAAAAAGGAGGTCTGATTTTTCTGTAGTACTCCAATATCGGGTGTTTTGAAAATTTACTTACCCACTAAGTTGGAATCAGCCATGCTCTGAAAAAGAAATGAGGATTGGTCTAACTCTCCATCACAGAGGTCAATTTATTATTTATTATTATTTATTTAACTAGCTAGCTAGTGAGTACAAATTACATTTATAAAACAAAAATGTTTCTAGCCACTACCGTAAGAGCCAGGCTCGTGTACGGTGTGGTCTTCGTCAATAATATAACATAACATTTACAAGGACAGTTTACTAAATACAGTAAGTAACTTAATTCAAACCAATAAATAACACAAAAGAGCAAGAATAAAGAGGAAAGAGAAAAAGAGAGAAAAATAAACATTTAATATAAATTGACAATCCGACAGAAGCCAGCGATATTCAATAAAAACATTAATATAGTCGACAGAAGTAAAAGGTAAAAAAATACACAAATTTGTTAATATTATATATCATGGATAATTTTTCAAATTCCTTTTTTAAAAGCTTCAATTTTAAAATATTTCAAATTTGTAAAATTGTTTGTAATTTTATTATAAAGTCTTGGGCCGAAACTAGCACCATGTTTAAGAGCTGCACTTGTATGACATTTAGGCTCAATTAATGGGAAAGTAGACTTTTGTCTTCGAGTACGACATTCATGTCGATTAGATTTGTTTTATTTAATTTCTGTGGTAGTAAGTTAGTAAACTATATTTATGAATTTCTTCAATAGGCAATACATTCAAATCTGTATAAATTGAATTTGTTGGATAATCCATATTTTTGGTCAGACAATTTTTTATTAATCTTCTGGATTATATTGATAAATGAAATTTAATTAACATTTGTGTGAAATATTAATATTAAGTTTCTTAGGGGCTTATTCACATTGCACTTAGATTTAAATATGCTGTAATAGTCAATTCATGAAATTAAAAACATAAAAAAATATTGTGAGGTTCTATTTAGACTGAGCTCAAAAAGGTTGGGGCTTAATTAACTTTTATTCCCATTAATATTTTGAAACTTTTGGGCAAATATGGACTAAAAATTTCGAAAACTTTGACGCAAGGAGGCTTTTTAGTAATGTCAATATAAAATATATTTAAGAAATATAACTTAAAAACTATTAGCCCGAATGGCACCAAATTTTGTACAGATGATAGTATTGTAGGCATGTTTATGTAGTTTAAAATTCATACATTTTTGCATTAGAATTATGGAAGTCTTAAAAATCATAAAATGTATTCCATTAAATAATCACAGGCAATCAATAATTCCTGATCAAAAGATATAAAAAAATATATTGTGAGTTAGCGAAAAGAATCTGGTGTCTTATTTGCAATATGCTGTAAAATTTTCATACTGTTTTAGGTATGCCCATAACGCTTTCAAGATTGACCTCCTGTGCTAATCGATATTGATTGCATGAACTAGAAAATTATATGAGGATTAGGTCTTAAATATTAAATAATATTTGTTCTTTACAAATATGTGCATATGTTGCTTTCTGCATGACCTACATTTACGGAGAACCTTTGATATGTTCATATGAAGACTTTAATGTTTTCGACTGTATCAAAGCGAACTAGAACGTTATTGTGCAAAGAGAATATATGATTTTAGTCGAAACATATGTAGTCACTTCCTTGCATTAAACAAACATCAGTTACGAAGTTGTATCGTTAAGTCGCCTTGTTTGTCACTTTCATTAAGCGTTCACTGTTGATGTATTCCAGAATTGGAAAGTTGAGATTATTTGAATCAATGTTGGTTTAGTTCTCAGTACTTGAGAGTTTATCCTAAATCAACAGTTACTTTGCTGATAAAGTGTGCTTGAGAGTTATGGAATATTCCTTTGCAACTGACTTCCGGTTTAATGGCTAGCTCTTAGTTTAATTAGGTTCGATCTTATATCAGTTATGTTGACAATCTTTCAATAAGAAAAAAATCTTGGACTAGCAATGGTGCTAGTTTCGTAAATTAAAAATCTAAACATTAATGTAATCTAAAATATTATAGAACAGATGTTTGCATTATTAATGTTCAATTGAGAGTAGTAAGCAAGCACTGAAGGCTCAAAATATTGTTTTTAATAGTTTTATTTCATATTTTGAGAATTAATTAAGTCCTCTGAGCAAAATTACTTAATATAATAGTCTTACATGAGACTCTATGTATGACACTAATATTAAACTATCATACCTGCCCACTCTTTTAAAAATTACTATTTTATTTATAAATGTAGGCTCAATAAATAAGGTTTAATATTCACAACATCTACAGGACATTTCGTCAACATTTTTCAGTCAACAGACAATTCGGTAACATTTTTTGTCAGCAGTCACATTACTACTTTTTTTGTGAAGAATATTTTTCTCAAAATAAAGTATTAACAATTTAATTTCGGTAACACTGCATTCTTAGTTAACCCTTAATACAGTAACAATTACAATTGTACAACAGTGTGTTTGTGTTTATGATTTTATCTGAAAATACAACAAGATTTTGTAAGAAAGGTAAAAAATTATATATTACAGTTATTTGAAAACTACAGTTATATGAACACGTTTCTTATCAAATCTCTGAACACTGTATAATTGGCCTAACAAGTGTGGTTTATCTTTGAATAAGATTTTGTAACTATGGATTTGTAATTGGAATTATAGGCAATATTACAACTATATTGTTGGGTAAATGCTTCACATCTCTGTCTGAAAATTGAACGAGATTTGTACCTCTAGATTTGTAATAGGAATTATCGACAATATTGTAAACTGTATTGTTGCCTAAATGCTGCACATCTCTATCCGAAAATTGAACGAGATTTGTAACTCTAGATTTGTAATAGGAATTATCGACAATATTGTAAACTGTATTGTTGCCTAAATGCTGCACATCTCTATCCGAAAATTGAACGAGATTTGTAACTCTAGATTTGTAATAGGAATTATCGAAAATATTGTAAACTGTATTGTTGCCTAAATGCTGCACATCTCTATCCGAAAATTGAACGAGATTTGTAACTCTAGATTTGTAATAGGAATTATCGACAATATTGTAAACTATATTGTTGCCTAAATGCTGCAAATCTCTATCCGAAAATTGAACGAGATTTGTAACTCTAGATTTGTAATAGGAATTATCGACAATATTGTAAAAAATATTGTTTCCTAAATGCTGCACATCTCTATCCGAAAATTGAACGAGATTTGTAACTCTAGATTTGTAATAGGAATTATCGACAATATTGTAAACTATATTGTTGCCTAAATGCTGCACATCTCTATCCGAAAATTGAACAAGATTTGTAACTTTGGATTTGTAATAGGAATTATCGACAATATTGTAAACTATATTGTTGCCTAAATGCTGCACACCTCTATCCGAAAATTGAACGAGATTTGTAACTTTGGATTTGTAATAGGAATTATCGACAATATTGTAAACTATATTGTTGCCTAAATGCTGCACATCTCTATCCGAAAATTGAACGAGATTTGTAACTCTAGATTTGTAATAGGAATTATCGACAATATTGTAAACTATATTGTTGCCTAAATGCTGCACATCTCTATCCGAAAATTGAACGAGATTTGTAACTTTGGATTTGTAATAGGAATTATCGACAATATTGTAAACTATATTGTTGCCTAAATGCTGCACACCTCTATCCGAAAATTGAACGAGATTTGTAACTTTGGATTTGTAATAGGAATTATCGACAATATTGTAAACTATATTGTTGCCTAAATGCTGCACACCTCTATCCGAAAATTGAACGAGATTTGTAACTTTGGATTTGTAATAGGAATTATCGACAATATTGTAAACTATATTGTTGCCTAAATGCTGCACACCTCTATCCGAAAATTGAACGAGATTTGTAACTTTGGATTTGTAATAGGAATTATCGACAATATTGTAAACTGTATTGTTGCCTAAATGCTGCACATCTCTATCCGAAAATTGAACGAGATTTGTAACTCTAGATTTTTAATAGGAATTATCGACAATATTGTAAACTATATTGTTGCCTAAATGCTGCACATCTCTATCCGAAAATTGAACGAGATTTGTAACTCTAGATTTGTAATAGGAATTATCGACAATATTGTAAACTATATTGTTGCCTAAATGCTGCACATCTCTATCCGAAAATTGAACGAGATTTGTAACTTTGGATTTGTAATAGGAATTATCGACAATATTGTAAACTATATTGTTGCCTAAATGCTGCACACCTCTATCCGAAAATTGAACGAGATTTGTAACTTTGGATTTGTAATAGGAATTATCGACAATATTGTAAACTATATTGTTGCCTAAATGCTGCACACCTCTATCCGAAAATTGAACGAGATTTGTAACTTTGGATTTGTAATAGGAATTATCGACAATATTGTAAACTATATTGTTGCCTAAATGCTGCACATCTCTATCCGAAAATTGAACGAGATTTGTAACTTTGGATTTGTAATAGGAATTATCGACAATATTGTAAACTATATTGTTATGTAAATGCTGCACATCTCTGTCCGAAAATTGAACGAGATTTGTAACTCTAGATTTGTAATAGGAATTATCGACAATATTGTAAACTATATTGTTGCCTAAATTCTGCACATCTCTATCCGAAAATTGAACGAGATTTATAACTTTGGATTTGTAATTGGAATTATCGACAATATTGCAAACTATATTGTTACCTGTTTGCTTCACATCTTTATCCAAAGATTGAAGAAGATTTGTAAGTAGAATTATCGACAATATTGCAAACTATATTGTTACCTGTTTGCTTCACATCTCTATTCAAAGATTGAAGAAGATTTGTAAGTGGAATTATCAACAATATTGCAAACTATATTGTTACCTGTTTGCTTCACATCTTTATCCAAAGATTGAAGAAGATTTGTAAGTAGAATTATCGACAATATTGCAAACTATATTGTTACCTGTTTGCTTCACATCTCTATCCAAAGATTGAAGAAGATTTATAAGTGGAATTATTGGCAATACTATGTTCGCGCTCTGTTTTCGTAATGACTGTTTCTATTGTGGTGTTGAATGGTAGTGTTAGTGGTGATGTTTCTAGTTTTAGTGTTCGTAGTGATAATTCTGATGGAATGGTGGTGACGGTGTTGATGATGATGATGATGATGATGATGATGATGATGATTTACGGTCCTCACATACGACGTAACTGGGTGAGCAGGGCATTCCTTGGAAGTGGGTCATTACTTCGGATTCTGTCGCGACCATAACACAGCATTCAGGAACTACTAATGGGCTCAGTTGAGAGGCCTTAATTAAGCTGAAGTCATTAGCAATGTGTTGGTGCAAGGAACGATTGGGGAAAAAGTTTTCACAACTTCCAATCCCTGAGAGTTAAGACCTTCCTTCCTCTTCACCCTAACTGCCCAAGCTCTGAAAAGATTTTATTCTACTATACACTACTATACTTACTGTCTTTTAAGGAACCCAGAGGTTCATTGCCGCCCTCACATAAGCCCGCCATTGGTCCCTATCCTGAGCAAGGTTAATCCAGTCTCTACCATCATATCCCACCTCCCTCAAATCCACTTTAATATTATCTTTCCATCTACGTCTCGGCCTCCCCAAAGGTCTTTTTCCCTCCGGCCTCCCAACTAACACTCTATATGCATTTCTGGATTCGCCCATACGTGCTACATGCCCTGCCCATCTCAAACGTCTGGATTTAATGTTCCTAATTATGTCAGGTGAAGGATAGAATGCGTGCAGCTCTGCGTTGTGTAACTTTCTCCATTCTCCTGTAACTTCATCCCTCTTAGCCCCAAATATTTTCCTAAGAACCTTATTCTCAAACACCCTCAATCTCTGTTCCTCTCTCAAAGTGAGAGTCCAAGTTTCACAGCCATACAGAACAACCGGTAATATAATAATATAAACATTTTATTCTATGTAAGAAAATCCCTCTAAGTTTTAATTTGTTAAGTGACTGTATCCGATTGCATAATAATTTACCTAATAGGCCTACGTTTTAAAATAAAACTTATTCTTTCTTATTTAATGAAAAGTAAACATAATTAATTTTTTTATACGGAATTTTTTACCAATTCTCACAAATTAATGCAAAAATTAGTAGGAGTGAGGCTGTCGTCGGGCAGTGCATCTTCTGTGTAGTGTTGTGACGTTATACAGTAGGACGTATCGAAAAGAAACTACTCTGAAATTCAAAGCGTAAGAGCCTGTAAACGTTGTATTATGTATTTTTGGTGGTGCGGAAGAGAAGGTCTCGTGGCCTTAATTACACAATAATAATAATAATAATAATAATAATAATAATAATAATAATAATAATAATAATAATAATAGGAAGAAGAAGAAGAAGTGATAAATGTGGGGCAAACCAAGAAATGTGCGGAAACGCTCAGAAAAAGCACGGTTGTTTAATGTTGTGTTGTTTGTTCAGAATGTTGGTAATTTAGTGTATATTGACCTTATGCATAGTTAATTTTGATGTCTCCAATCCAGGTGTGAGTGACAGAGAATGAAAATAGCATGACATTTGTGTTTTTGTTTTATATCAGACAATTTCACATTCCACAACGAATTAAACGCCCTTTGAATGTACTTTAAAACTGCATTAAGACTTACTTTTAAGAAACTTAGGCAAATGTAGTTCCGCAAACTGCATTCAAGTGTAATGGCAAGGAAATTAGAGACAGAGTGGGCAAGTTTTAGAACGATAGAGAGATGCAGTGGTGTGCTGAGAATAGTCCTTAGCAAGAAGAAACCTGCAATTGTGACATGAAGAAGTGTTACGAAATATTTATCAAAGGTTTTGTAAATCAATAATGACTGTATGTCTGCAGTCGAAGTCGTGTGCATTATGCAGGACGTATGTGCGTTTAATGGGACAGAGAAAATTAAAGAAGGAAAAGTAAAGTCTAAAGTAAGATAGGTGCATATTAAAGAAGTTGTGGCATTGAGACGGTCTTAAAAGTAACAAAATTCACATCAGAATTTCCACACCTGTCTCAAAGCAGACAGACAGACAGACAGACAGACAGACAGACAGAGAGAGAGAGAGAGAGAGAGAGAGAGAGAGAGAATTACTGCATGTCCATTCGTGATGAGGAAGAACAAAGAATGGTCGTGTATTGGTAAGTCAGGAGTCTAGTGTTCGTTTCTTATTAGTGTTTCCGATAGTTCGTTTACTGCAATTTTGTGTATATGTTACTGTAAAAGAGCTAAGACCGGTAAGTCTTTCAATTTATCGGAATAATGTAATATTTACCAGTTTGAGATGGTATAGGTCCAAATATCTTCTACAGTGTAAAAAATATATGTTACAAGGCTCACTGGTAGATAGATGGATACCATGTGATCGTATTTTGTTAATAAACCCATGTCCAGAAACGTTTTCTTTACATGCTAGCGTCTCTGAAATATGGAGGAGGACGTATCATAAAAGCTAGGAAAGAAGTAAAAAAAGGCAATTGAAATACTGTAACTAAACAGCATTTTAATAACTAGTTCGATTAATAAAAATGTGTCTCAGTGAAACGTACAGCAGAGTCCGGATAGGTCAGTTTCTGTCAGATGCGTTTCCAATTCACTGTGGGCTAAAGCAAGGAGATGCACTATCACCTTTACTTTTTAACTCTGCTCTAGAGTATGCCATTAGGAAAGTTCAGGATAACAGAGAGGGTTTGGAATTGAACGGGTTACATCAGCTGCTTGTCTATGCGGATGACGTGAATATGTTGGGAGAAAATCCACAAACGATTAGGGAAAACACGGGAATTTTACTTGAAGCAAGTAAAGAGATAGGTTGAAAGTAAATCCCGAAAAGACAAAGTATATGATTATGTCTCGTGACGGGAATATTGTACGAAATGGAAATATAAAAATTGGAAATTTATCTTTTGAAGAGGTGGAAAAATTCAAATACCTGGGAGCAACAGTAACAAATATAAATCATACTCGGGAGGAAATTAAACACAGAATAAATATGGGAAATGCCTGTTATTATTCGGTTGAGAAGCTTTTATCATCCGGTCTGCTATAAAAAAAAATCTGAAAGTTAGAATTTATAAAACAGTTATATTACTGGTTGTTCTTTATGGTTGTGAAACTTGGACTCTCACTTTGAGAGAGGAACATAGGTTAAGAATGTTTGAGAATAAGGTGCTTAGGAAAATATTTGGGGCTAAGAGGGATGAAGTTACGGGAAAATGGAGAATTATGTCACCTGACATAATTATGAATATTAAATCCAGACGTTTGAGATGGGCAGGGCGTGTAGCACGTATGGGCGAATACAGAACTGCATACAGAGTGTTAGTTGGGAAGCCGGAGGGAAAAAGACCTTTGGGGAGGCCGAGACATAGATGGGAGGATAATATTAAAATGGATTTGAGGGAGGTGGGATATGATGATAGAGACTGGATTAATCTTGCTCGGGATAGGGACCAATGGCGGGCTTATGTGAGGGCGGCAATGAACCTCCGGGTTCCTTAAAAGCCAGTAAGTAAGTAAACAGCATTTTAATAACTACAGAAAGTGCTCCAAATGGCTTCCACCAACTTCGATATATTTTGTGCATTGTCTGATTATGTCATGTCGAACTCTTGGAAATATTCCCGGTATATCTCGGATGACTCCAGGTGCTACTTGAATCCGTGCCACAATATCTTGTTGTGTCTTCGCGGGATTCTAGTACACCAAGGTTTTCATGTACCCCTGGAAAAGGTGTCAAGTCAGGTGATAGTGGGGGCCAGGCTATTGGTCCTTCACGTCCAATCCATCTATTGTCAGAGGTGTCATTGAAGTGGGCATGATCGAAATGTGCTGGAGCGCCATCATGCCGGAAACGCATTTCCAGAGGCAACTCTTCAAGCAACTCGGGTAAGACTTGTCGCAGAAATACTAGGTAATTGGGATCATTAAGACGCAGAGGTATTAGGTACGGACCTATTAGATAGGCATCAGTGATCAGTAGCTTTTGTAATCCGTACTGCCTACGCCCTTCTCCACATTTCAGAGACGTTAGCACGTAAACAAAGCATTTCTCGACATGGGTTCATTAACAAAATATGATCACAGGGTGAATAGTAAACAATGTCATTAATTTCAAGGAGTTATTCTTTGAGATATTTCAACAAAAAAGTTTAATACAATTTGGCTTCTTTTGCTGCTTTTTCAAGATAAAAATTGTTTTATACGTAACATTTCATATCTTGTTTTGAAAAAAACAATTGATTTAATTCCCAAAACGCTCAGCGAATTTTAAATTAAAATTTGTTTTATTTAACGACGCTCGCAACTGCCGAGGTTATATCAGCGACGACGATGTGCCGGAATTTGGTCCTGCAGGAGTTCTTTTACATGCCACTAAATCTAGTGACATGAGCCTGTCATATTTAAGCACACTTAAATGCCATCGACCTGGGCCGGGATCGAACCCGCAATCTCGGGAATAGAAGGCCATCGCTATACCGCCTGTGCACCCAGGGTGACCAGCCAATTTAAGAGGGCAGTATATTATGATAATAAATGATTGAAGTAATTTTAGTTTTGTCCTTTAAATGTGCAGAAATTTCATCCGAACAAATGTAATATTTTAAAATTTCTTTTCAGAACCGAAAGTTAAATTTTTTCAGGTCATATTTCCGCATATTTAAAGGACGAAACTAAACTTTTTTTTTTTTCAATTATTCTTATCATAATACATTACTCTCTTAAACTGACTGAGCAAATTGGGAATTAATTCAATAACTTTTAAAAGTACTCGATTAAATATTTCTTATAAACACGGCCTGGTATTTATGGAGATCGCGAAAATCTCGACATAATAGATATACAATAGATTTTTACTAATCTTTACGAATTAAGTGATTCTGATTAATAATATGCGGATAAAACAATTGCGACAAATCGCGAAATAGAGTTATAATAACTAATTAGGGTAAATTAGGGTCTGTTGGACAGTAGGGCATGTTGGACACTTTGTACTTTAACGTGTTACCTCGCCACTTGTGGGCACCACATTCAGCTAGAAGTCAATGAAGGAAGTAACCCCACTCGTGGCTACTTCCGTCATTGACTTCTAGCAGAATGTGGTGCCCACAAGTGGCGAGGTAACACGTTAAAGTACAAAGTGTCCAACATTCCCGACTGTCCAACAGACCCTATTTTACCCTATTACTATTGCGTCGTTTTATAGCGAATTTCATATTCCGAGTTTTTTTTCCCGATTGTTTTTTTCACTTGAATTTGTTATAGCCTATATCTAAGTAGGCTACATTACATGGTATTCCAGGTGTTCTGATTACGTTAGTGAACTCAAAAGACGGAGAATTCCACATTTAACTAATAATTTGAAAGTGTTAATTTGAGGGCTGCAAGTTTCTTTTCGTTTTTAATGAATGTGTGTTAAATATATTCCCAATCCAACAAATATTGTCTATTGGCGATACCGCACCTTTACCAGAATGAATCTTTAATGTTAATTATTTGGAAAGTAATATTCATACTGAATTAATACTCCAATACCAAAATAATTGTATTTTCCAAAATTTTCCATTAATCTCCGGCCAAGAATGCAAATCAATCACCAACAATGACCGCCGACACCAATATTAAAAAAACACAAATGATAAAATTAGTCTCTATAAACACCAGCCCCTGCTTATAAGCAATTATTTTTCTCGAAAAGTGAACAAACTAAGCAAAACTGTATTGAAAGTTTTTTTTTTTTAATATCTCAAGGAATAACTCCCTGAAATTAATCACATTACTTACGGATCTCCCTGAATATCCATTAGTATTCTAGTATTCTATAATAGATCGTTTATTTAAAAAAAAAAAACTTAAATTTCTAATGACAAAACTATAGCTGTAGCTGTGATTAGACAGTACGTGTGTGTCAGATAGTTGCAAAGTTCAGAAACTGAGCTTCTGAGTATTTTAATGAAAAGTTTTGAGGCCAGAGTTCCTTATGGAGATATCCTGTTCCTGTTACGGAAGAAAAATGAAGTAAAAAAAAAAAAAAAAAAGAAAACAGAGACCCACTTATCTGCGTAATACCGAAAAGGAGAGGCAAGCTTTATAAGTTAATGATTTATTTTTTTACATGTGTTTCTTACAACACAAATAATAACTAGAACACTGCGTCTGACAGGATGAACGACTTGGAGTTAGCTCTAATAGCCCGGTGCCGCTTTCATTTACTTGGCCTGTAATGAGAAGAGTCGTCAGAAGGTCTAATTTATGCTTGGAGTATTTCTTACTTTCACCACACCAGTGTATAGGAGAAGTGTGGTGGTAGTACTAGTAGTACACACGTGGACAAATTATTAGCAAAATTGAAGATTTTATTATATATTTTTACAAAATATGATTCTTCAATTTAGACTACAGTTGACATTTTTGTATATTTCCAAATTATTAGCAAAATTGAAGATTTGTATTGTATATTTTTCAAAATTTAACTCCTCAACTTGGACTACATTTGATATTTTTGCATATTTACAAATTACTAGCAAAACTGAAGGTTTTTATTGTATATATTTAGAAAATTCGATTCTTCAATTTGGACCACAGTTGACATTTTGGATATTTCCAAATTATTAGCAAAACTGATGATTTTTGTTTTATATTTTTACAAAATTTGACTCTTCTATGCAGTTGACATTTTTGCTAATTTACAAATTATTAGCAAAATTGAAGATTTTTATTATATATTTTTACAAAACCTGACTCTTCAATTTAAACTACAGTTGACATTTTTGCATATTTCTGTCTTCTGTAATGAAGGAAATATGCAAAATTTTCAACTGTACTCTAAATTGAAAAGTCAAATTTTGTAAATAGGATTATCATAAAAATCGTGAATTTTGTTAATAATTTGTCTACGTCTGTAGTTGTTTGCCGTTTTCTCTACTGCTGTTTCACCATTGCTCCGTTATCATTATCATCATGAGGTGGAATGTATTATGTTTGCGCATAAGTTCGTAGCGCTTTTGTTCTTCGTAACAGCATTGCGTTGCTAGGATACTATTTTTATTTTTATGCTCGATCATGCCGAAATGTACTAATTATACATCTGGTAGCAGTCCTTTAATGCATGTCATTAAAGTACACCTACTCATTAAAGTACAGGTCTTCAGCCAATGATAACTCAGCTTACATGTGTTCAGCCAATGACAAGTCAGCTTTGTACCGTTATAAAACCGCAAGTATCGATTATTCTCGGATATGCAATCGAAAGAGAATTAGCGAAAAGTCACGGAGGCTGGAAATCCAATACTGTCGCAGAAGGTTATGTTCTGTTACTATAATAATTAGCGTTAATTGCAAATAATATTCAAATAAATTCAATTTGTCATGTCGTTTTTCAATGTCGAATTCAATAATCAAGGTTATAATATTATAATATTATCAAGTTTAACGGGACTACGTCAAGGTCAATGACATTATTGTTCCTCGGAAAAAATCAATACTTTCGCGTCTGCGCATATCTCACAATTCACGACCTAGAACAAGGTCACTTCCGATCTTGTCAGATACAAATAAAATGTATACATCTGAATACCGGTAGTTTCAAGTGAGAAATATGGTGGAGCATAAAAAGTCGTATGAAACTCGCCTATAATGGTAATTAAGAAGCTCGTATGAAAATTATGAAACTCGCTTGCGCTCGTTTCATAAATATCCATACTCGGTTCTTAATTACTATCATTATAGGCTCGTTGCATAATGTACTATTATGCTCGACCATGCCGAAATGTAGTAATTATATACCTGGTAGCAGTCCTTTAATGCATGTCATTAAATTATACCTACTCATTAAAGTACAGGTGTTCAGCCAATCACAACTCAGCTTACAGGTGTTCAGCCAATGACAAGTCAGCTTTGTACCGTTATAAAACCGCAAGTATCGCTTATTCTCGGATATGCAATCGAAAGATACTTAGCGAAAAGTCACGGAGGATGGAAATGCAATACTGTCGCCGAAGGTTATGTTCTGTTAATATAATAATTAGCGTTAATTGTAAATAATATTCAAATAAATTAAATTTGTCATCTCGTTTTTCAATGTCGAATTCAATAATCAAGGTTATATCAAGTTCAACGGGATTACATCAAGGTCAATGACATTATTGTTCCTCGGAAAAAAATCAATACTTTCGCGTCTGCGTACATCTCACAATTCACGACCTAGAACAAGGTCACTTCCGATCTTGTCAGATACAAATAAAATGTATACATCTGAATAATTTCAAGTTAGAAATATGGTCGAGCATAAAAAGTCGTATGAAACTTGCCTATAATGGTAATTAAGACGCTCGTATGACGCTTGTGCTCGTTTCATAAACATACTCGCGTCTTAATTACTACCATTATAGGCACGTATGGGCGAATCCAGAAATGCATATAGAGTGTTAGTTGGGAGACCGGAGGGAATAAAACCTTTGTGGAGGTCGAGATGTAGATGGGATTTGAGGGAGGTGGGATATGAAGGTAGAGACTGGATTAATCTTGCTCAGGATAGGGACCGATGGCGGGCTTATATGAGGGCGGCAATGAACCTCCGGATGTATGTAAGTAAGTAAGTATGAAAAAAATATAAAGAAGATAAATGATACAAAAGTTTTAATAAAGGATGATGAAATAAACATGAATCATTTTATAAGGTACAATAATTATTGAAAGTACATATTGATTGTAAAATTTTGGGTAATGACACTTAAATATGTTTTTAGTTAATAGATTAGGGGAGAGTCGGGTAGTATCGGACATCGGGTAGTATCGGACAGTGCGTTTTTTCATCTACCACCATATGGTAGTACCTGAATGACATGGTTACGTTTCTCTATGCGACATTACTGAAACGTAACCATGTCAATCAGGTACTATCATCGTGTGGTAGATGAAAGAAACTCACTGTCCGATATTACCCGATGTCCGATACTACCCGACTCTCCCCTAATTCTTTACAATAAATTAATTATGTAAGTCGTAATTTATTGTTAGGCCGAAGTCGCCTTAAATAAGGCGAAAACTTCTTAAATTGAACCTTTTATAACACAAGGTAAGTCATTTGATTGAAAATTGTTTGTATTAATATAAATGAACCGTTCAGAGCAGAAGTGGTGTAAGTCAAAAATGGGTAATGAGGTTAAAGTAAACATTCTGTAAAATACAGCGCAAAGTAGCAATTAATACTCAATTTATTTAAACTATTAGTAGTCAGCGGATAGCACGAAGGACATATTAATTACTACTTTGCGCTTTATTTTACAGAATTTTTACTTTAAACTTCATCACCCAATTTTGACTTACACCACTTTTGCTCTGAATGGCTCACATAATAGTGAAAAATAAAAATCACTTTATTACCACATTTTGGAAATGAAAGAAAAATGAATTTTAGAATATTAAAAACCAAAACAAAAAGATTTTTTTTAAAATCTAGACAACTTGCTTAGTTATACATCTTGATTACACAACTTTTAACACTACATCACTTCGGAATATGTATTATACATCTTTCTCGTGTTGCTTAGTTACATTAAAATTAATTTGGCGTAATTAATTTAATTTATCTGCATCTGTTTTATACTATTAATACTGTGCATATAATGATTTGAATGTTAATTGGACGTGCATTTTTGAAATTCCGTATGGAAGAGATAACAAGCGTTATTTGCACCCTGTATGACTGTTGCACATGCCATTGCTTTTCGCAGCTGTCGTCACACAGTGAAGGGTTCCAGGGTGCTGCAGACAAGTATGCAGTCCGTGACAATTTGTCGATTCCCTCACTCCCCATTTTAAATGTGACGAGTTTGCATACTACCCCACCCGCATCAATATTCGGAGCAGAAGAAAAAACCTGGGATCCTCATCTGACAAATCGATTAATGATCTGGCCATGCTCGCTGTGGCCGATGTCATGAAATGCATCGAATGCATCTGTCTGATCAGGCAACGGGTTCCGCATTGAATGTGAACCAGCGTTTGGCTGGTTCCTGCAAAAGAAGCAGATCCTCTCTCATTATAATCCGAAGATGTGTTACATGTGGATAATATTCTAGAATAAAAAAGAGAGAAAAAAAACGTTCACTTAAAATGTGGATAGTTGGTTGATTACCTATGTCCATAGATATACTGGAGTAAGGAGATATTTCTGTCGTGTAGGCTACATGGTGTTCAAAGAAAACTGACTCCTACTAATTTATTTTTCTATTGGGTTATTTTACGACGCTGTATCAACATCTAGGTTATATAGCGTCTGAATGAAATGAAGGTGATAATGCCGGTGAAATAGGTCCGGGGTCCAGCACCGAAAGTTACCCAGCATTTGCTCGTGTTGGGTTGAGGGAAAGCCCCGGAAAAAACCTCAACCAGGTAACTTGCCCCGACCGAGATTCGAACCCGGTCCACCTGGTTTCGCGGCCAGACGCGCTGACCGTTATTCCACAGGTGTGGACACTAATCGATAGTGGTATAAATATTTGTTCGTGTAAGTGTGGCTTCTTTAGTTATTAGTCTTATTAATAGATGGGGAAGATTACAATCAGTGTAAACAATAGTACATAAATATACACACATTATAGTATTCAAAATTTCATTCCTCTGTAATGATTGTGACAAGCGCTAAGTTTAGCGGGAAACCGGTAATATTGTCAATTACGAGAATCATTTATATTTAATCCACATCACTATTCCGCCAAACACTTTTTTACGCTTCCCAATAATAGGCACTATTACAAATTTGTCAATTTGTTATATTTTTGGTTCTGACTTATCCCGTGGTTAGAAAGTTCACTTACACGACCAGAAAATTGTAGGTCAGATATTTTTCAACGTCAGTGTACCAGTCTGAAAATATCGAATTTCAGAACTGTTCATGGAAGCACCTGCAAAGCGGAATATAATACCTCGGATGATGGAAAGATATAAATAAATAAATAAATAAACAAACAAACAAACAGATAAATATATACATAAATAAATAAGTAAATAAATAAATAAACAAACATACAAATAAATAAATACATAAATAAATAAATAAATAAATAAATAAATAAATAAATAAATAAATAAATAAATAAGTGAATCAGTAAGTTAGTCAGTAAATGATTAAGTAGAAAATAAAGTAACTAAGTCAGTAAATGAATAAAGAATAAAGAATAAAGAGTGATTTAATAAGTAAAAAACAAATTAATGTATAAATTTATTAAATAAGTAATTAAGTTTCGGGACTAAAAATGCGCTCTCTAATTATCAGATTATCATAAGACTTCTGGCAACTTGATTGTTTACGGTTCAGTTTTCCAACTTAATGTACAGTTTTAAAGAATTTACAAAAGGGACGTGTTTTGTAACAATTGTTGTGATAAGTGTGTAAGAAAAATGTAATTTTATGATTAAAAATCGAAAAAAATTCTGTACAAAGTAACTATAGAATTAACAATATTTTTTAGCTTCAGAACACTAGCTATTAAAGAAATGATACTTCTGAATAGTTCATTCTCTATCTGTAATATTCTTTTTCTTTTACCTTTAAAACTAAAGAAGAAAGGTATTTTACAACCAACTTCAAATTAGTGTAACTCTGAAAATATTTAGAATAGGACCCATGTTTATATGGATTTTTTTTTTCTCAAACTATCTTCAGAAATGTGCTTCGTAAGTGGCAGTAATTTCTCGTAAATCACTCTGTACAAAACGTTTGTCTATTTTGAGAAAAATTAATGTTTAAAACAGTTTTTTATTCACCTGCAAATTTACAGCTATAGGCCCACCAACTTCTTATTACCGATTGGAGATGAGATCGCTACAAACAGGAAACATGCAACGAACTCAGTAGTTCAGACTCCTGCCGTCGGTAATCGGAATTTGGCTGGCTTATACGAGGTATCGCTTCTTAGCCATTGAAATGTGAAACAAAGATGATTTTTTTTTATTTTATTGGGTTATTTTACGACGCTGTATCAACATCTAGGTTATTTAGGGTCTGAATGATATGAAGGTGATAATGCCGGTGAAATGAGTCCGGGGTCCAACACCGAAAGTTACCCAGCATTTGCTCGTATTGGGTTGAGGGAAAACCTCGGAAAAAACCTCAACCAGATAACTTGCCCCGACCGGGATTCGAACCCGGGCCACCTGGTTTCGCGGCCAGACGCGCTGACCGTTACTCCACAGGTGTGGACAAGATGAAATGAAGACACTTTAAATAAAGATGGAGAGAAAGAATATGAGTGATAATAATCACTAAATACACAATCTCGCTTTCGCGCTTGTGGAGTACCCTACCCAGTGACATCAGAGACTGTCGGAATTTTGCAGCGTTCAAAAGCAAGCTTATTAAGCATTTTCTTACTGCGTAGAGTAGGTTTAATCTTGACTTAGTTAATAAAAAGATTTCTCTCTTCTTAACTTTTACAATAAACTGTCTAGCTTTTATTAGTCAGTTAATCTTTTAGTACTTTGATTTTTATTGTATTTGTAAATTTAATATTAATTGCAATTATAATTGTAATTGTATTCTTAATATTGTAGTTGTAATCCCCTGGTAGAGGGGAAGAGAAGGCCTGATGCCCTTATCTCTACCAGGTTAAATAAATAAATAAATAAATAAATAAATAAATAAATAAAGGGAAAAAAATTTCGAGCGAACATCAATGCATGCCAAGAGGAGGAGGAGGAGGAGAAAATAACAAAAGAATGTAAGAATCGTTAATAAAATATAAGATATAGGTAATGATGACATTGGACATTAGATTGAACGTAAGATGTGTAAGGAAACAGAGTAGGAAAAAAGGACAGGGCAGAAAAAATTAGAATAGAGAAGTTAACGAAAGAGGAAAATGAAGGAAATTTTGAGAAATAATGAAAGAAAAGAAAGTCTTTGTTGAATATATTTTTATAGTTGGTAGTCCGTTGCAGACCATCACAGATTGGTAAGGGCCATAACGAAATCCAGTCAACAAGTCTGATCTGTGATTCCAATAACAGGTAATGCCCCTCCGCTTCGCGTGTCCGTCTGCCGCTATTACTGCAACTTCACTTCTTTTTTATGGGACTCGCAAAGGATTGTGGGTGGGGAGAAAAGTGCTTTATCAGCGTTGTGTGTACGGCAGTCAGAAATGGAGGGGAAGGGATAGCAGGCATTGTTGTCTCTGTGGTTTGGTTTTCGAGAGGGTTAGTTTGTGAGGGTGGAGGGGGGGTTGAATTTTCTGGTGACGCAGCACAGTTCTGTGGTTGAAGCGAGGGCCAGCTTTTTCTAAGCAATGAATCAATAAGACCACTGAAAGTCTGTATCGAGTGCAGTGCCGATATTTCTTAAGGATCTCGTTAGCGGAACTTCATAGAGTACCGACCATCGTGTCCTCCAAGGACCAGTGCTTATTTTTCTTGCTTTGTGCTCTCGAACGTAACAACAACCTGTTCACTCGGGAACAACACTTGTGAAATCAACTCATAATATGTGAAGGATTTTATATAAGTACTTACAACTTAGAATTTAACTTCACTTGTTAGTGTAAGTACTGAAGAATGGCCAAATACGGTTTTAAATTGGATGCTTCTGTGCCTAGCGGTGGATTAGCTCAATCGGTAGCAGAGCGTCCTGGATTCAATCCCAGGTGGAGGGCGGTTACAAAAATAAAAGCTTCCAGAACGACTCCTTGGTGGAAATGACAACATAAAATGAGAATAACGACTGCTAGATAGAAGAAGGCCTACAGTTACTTACTTACTGGCTTTTAAGGAACCCAGAGGTTCATTGCCGCCCTCACATAAGTCCGCCATTGGTCCCTATCCTGAGCAAGATTAATCCATTCTCTATCATCATATCCCACCTTCCTCAAATCCATTTTAATATTATCTTCCCATCTACGTCTCGGTCTCCCTAAAGGTCTTTTTCCCTCCGGCCTCCCAACTAACACTCTATATACATTTCTGGATTAGCCCATACGTGCTACATGCCCTGCCCATCTCAAACGTCTGGATTTAATGTTCCTAATTATGTCAGGTTAAGAATACAATGCTTGGAGTTCTGTGTTGTGTAACTTCCTCCATTCTCTTGTAACTTCATCCCTCTTAGCCCCAAATATTTTCCTAAGCACCTTATTCTCAAAAACCCTTAACCTATGTTCCTCTCTCAAAGTGAGAGTCCAAGTTTCACAACCATAAAGAACAACCGGTAATATAACTGTCTCATAAATTCTAACTTTCACATTTTTTGACAGCAGACTGGATGATAAAAGCTTCTCAACCGAATAATGACAGGCATTTTCCATATTTATTCTGTGTTTGCTCCATGTAATTCCATAAGGGTTATACCAAAGTGTAGCATATACAGTCACGAAGCTCAATACGTAGTGAATATGCATCCATAGATAGTTGCCAACCACTAGGATCGCTACTATCGCCTCATTACAGACAATGCGAAATTGTACCGGCACAGTCTAGTGTTTCTAGCACCCTCACAACTCAAGCTTCGTGACTGTCTATACTAGACTGTGGTTATACCAGGGGTATATTTCAGACCTGGCTGGCCCTGTTGTATGTCATTAGGGGTTGTGCTTATTCTCCTGCCAAATTGAGCACCGGATTTTTACCAGCAGTAAAAGATGGTCGGAGTGTGGTGCCGACCACACTACCTGATTATATCACCTAGACCATGAAAGCATAGAAATCTAGCTCGATGTCCGGCAAGCGTCTTCTTTGCGTATAAAATATATATCTTTGGGTTATTCCATTGTGACGGTTGTGACGTTTGTACTATAATCCTAGAAAGAAAATATATTTTGATAATACAACTACATATTCAAATTTGTTAAAAAAAATATTATATCTACGTTGTTTACAGAAATACTTAAAAATATCTGACAGAACATTATAATAGAATTGAATGTTTTATTTTCTAGCTGGCAGAGTTACGACCATAAGACCTTCTCTTCCACTCAACCAGTCTTGTTAATCAATACAATAGTGACATACATATTTAAATTCTGCAATGCTTGGGAAAAGTACCACAAGTCAGTTTCCACAAATATTTTTTATCAATTTATTGACAACTTTCGGGACATCTGCTCGCTTGGGAAAAGAGAAATAAGCATTTCTCCCATTACAATAATTCATACAGAAGAAAAACAAATCGACATGAATCAGTGTGAAGACAGTTTTTTTCCTTTTCCTGTAAAATTAACATTTTTGACTTGTGCCACTTTTCCCGAGCACTACAGAATTATTAATATTTACAATACACTTAAAAGATTCTCAATCAATATTCTTCAGTTAAGTTTTAAAGACTAGTAGCTACATGATTATTTAAATTGAGATAAAACCTGTAAGAAAAAGTAATAATTGATGAGCTAATGTATTTCAGTTCAGCCAATATGCAATATGCAAAGAATTATAATTAAGCTTATGTAGCTACTTATATTAGAGACTGTAGATCCTACAAAACATACTTTTTTTTGTGACGGTTGTGACCGTTTCATAACATCAAGTGCCTAAAAGAATTTTTTAAGAAAATATTTCAATGAAATATTAGGATAGTATTTTATTATTTTTTCTTACTTATTTGTTTATTACACTTTATTACAATTATTAAATCAGGAAACTACAAAAATATAAAAAGTACCTATAAACCTTTTTTTTCCCAAATACATTAAATAGCAACGCATAAGGGCTTATACATAGATATGATGCTGTAACTCTGTATATTGAATACTTTTGTTTAGGGTTGTGACAGTTTTGTGACGGTCGTGACATTGTGTAAACTTTTTATAGTGATATCTGCTTATACTTAATTTTCATATAAATAAAAAATATAATGTACTATGTAAATGTATATGAAAAACATTACTAATCATGTTTTGTGTGACAATTGTGACATTAACACATAATAGCTATTTACTTACTTACTTACTTACTTACTTACTTATGGGTTTTAAGGAACCCGGAGGTTCATTGTCTACCTCTCTAAAATCCATTTTAATATTATCCTCTGCCTTTTTCCCTCCACCCTCCAAACTATCACTGTATATACATTTATTTACTAGGGAACTATTAATAATATAGCCTATTGCTAAATTTATTAAAAATATGTTCTGAACATGTATAATGTTCACATGCGTGAATTTGGTTACTGTATCACAGCTGGTTCCCCAACAATATTGCTTTGAATGTGATGTGTCATTTCATACACTGGCAAATAAAGAAACAGTTGTTTTTACCAGACTGTATCAATGTGATCAAGACAGATTTTTAGCACTCCATGATAGTTGTGAAATAGGCATTATATGTTAAATTGGCATATGTTTGAAAATTAGATAAAATTTCATTCAATAATTCTATACTTCAGAGCGAAATGGATGGAAGTCACAAAAAACGTAACTTTTCAAGAATACAAAAAAATCCGAAAGCAAGTAAAAGAAGAGCAATGGTCCTTCCATCTTTTGACATCTTTTTTTTTTTTTCGTTGTTGGTAACTCTATAACCTATTAGATACTTTATGGTTGTGCTATCAGATGGAATTACTTGTCAACAATGTAACGCTGAAACGTGTGTTCAGGTTACTGCCCAGCGACAGTCCTGAAGTATTTTTATATTTGTGATGATTGGTTAATTAATATTAACCCGGCACACTCACATTCATACAAATTTCCAAATTCTAGACACCCAGTAAATTCTTCTTCTTCAAGAAAAATTCACCGAGCGCCGAGCCCGGGAATCGAACCCGGTATTTCCTGATCTGGAAGCCAGCATGCTGACCAACAGACCACGGAGGGAGTGTTTTGACATCTAACTTTAAAAATAATACGGATTTTGTGAACTTCCATTTTTCTTCCAGCTGATAGAGGAAGAAATTCTGATCAAAATAATGTGCTTATCTCAGTAAAATTGGACTTTCGTCCTTTTTGGTCTGAGGTATAGAATTTGTAACCTATACCAAAATTATACCGTTCCCTTCTCCAATCCCTCTTATAGATATTTCACGAAACGAATGTTTTTTTTTTTAAATCTCATGTCATTTTTTTAATGACTGGCTTCTGCTAATGTAACTCAGGTGTGTTGCTATGGTTTTTCATTAGAATACTTCATTTGTCATTCTCAACTTCCCCTTTTGGGTTACAGAAGGCAGTAAGGAAACGTACAGACTAATTTATATAAAGACCCAGTTTGTGACCTGTAAACATATTGCTTGTGACATTACTTGCCTGGTTTACCAACTCATTAGAGAGTTAAAAATTATATGTAGTTAAAATTACACATTTCCTTCCATGACATGTTGTTTAAATTTATGCAAATCACGCAACGTCTTAATACAGTTCTGAAACAGTTCCAACGTTTTAAAGAGAACCTCTAATGGAGCTCGTTAAGCAAACAGAGCTATCGCATGCCACGTCAAGAAAAATTGGCTGTTTTAATCGTATTAATCACAATGATCCAGATATTAGGGGGTCTGGGTTAGAGTTTAATTACATGGCACAAGAATACGTGATTGTGGCCCTTCCACAAAATTCAATATGGCACACGGGAGGGGTGGTGGCATGTCGGTGTATGTTACTGCCTCGGAAAAAGAGACTCTTATCTACATCGTCTACCGTATACAAATTACAGGCCGGGGAGAACTCAAAGAACGTCATGGGAACTGAGTAAAGCCACGTGGCGGGCACGTGGTCCGGCGTCACGGACCGTGGGCTCGTATGACCTGCAGCCGGCACGGCACTTGCCACCTCTTAACCCGCATTCATGATTTACACGGCAGCTGTCGACAGTGATTGCTGACGTTGTGCGCCACTTGATATTCGACGGCAAGCTGAAAGAGCTGTTGTCGGACTTTACGTAAACCAATGATTTGACTTCGAATTTTATGCTCTAAAAATTAGTCTATGTAAAGATTAATTTTTTGGTCCTACAGAATTAAGTTATCTGTGATGGTTACAATTGGTTATTAAGGAAAAAGCACCAAAGGAGAAAGATTCCACCGGTGCAGTGGGTTGAACTTCGGCGTAGCTCAATGATTAGAATAAGTATTTAATGAATTTCAATCTTAAGGCATATAAACTTGCAAATGTTTATTTGCTATTTAATAACAATATATGAACGTTTTCGCCGTTTAGGGCATCTTCAGATATAACAAAACATATTATCTGGACCTATGATAACATATCATGCAAATAACAAGGAAAATAGAGAACAATATATATGGTACATGAAATTCATGAGCTTTATGTAGATATAACATGAAACAGGATGAATATTGAGATAATCTTTGAATTTGAACTTCGACTGGACGAATGTTTTATTTTATACATATAGCTCATGTTACAATTAATATACAATGTTTAAAATTTGTCAACGAATGTTTTTTTTTAATCTCATGTCATTTTGTGAACTTCCATTTTTCTTCCAGCTGATAGAGGAAGAAATTCTGATCAAAATAATGTGCTTATCTCAGTAAAATTGGACTTTCGTCCTTTTTGGTCTGAGGTATAGAATTTGTAACCTATACCAAAATTATGCCGTTCCCTTCTCCAATCCCTCTTATAGATATTTCACGAAACGAATTGTATATTAATTGTAACATGAGCTATATGTACAAAATAAAACATTCGTCCAGTCGAAGTTCAAATTCAAAGATTATCTCAATATTCATCCTGTTTCATGTTATATCTACATAAAGCTCATGAATTTCATGTACCATATATATTGTTCTCTATTTTCCTTGTTATTTGCATAATATGTTATCATAGGTCCAGATAATATGTTTTGTTATATCTGAAGATGCCCTAAACGGCGAAAACGTTCATATATTGTTATTAAATAGCAAATAAGCATTTGCAAGTTTATATGCCTTAAGATTGAAATTCATTAAATACTTATTAATAATTTACCAGGCATATTGATATAGAAAAATGAATTGTAAATTACTCAATGATTAGAGCACCCAGTGCGTAGATCTGGGAGTCCTGGGTTCGATCCTCGGCGCCGGAGCGAATTTTTCTCCTAAAAATACTAAGTGTCAATATTACAGATAAATTCTGTAGGAAAAATTAATATCTATAATATTCTCTTAGCTAGCAGTGCATAATAACTGCAGATTCCCGGCCAACAAGTCACTCAGCTGAGTGCGCTCCTAGTATAATGGCAGTTGACATTGGATACACGTCAACATATATATGGCTAACTTGGAGTCAGGCCACAAAGGGAAACATTGAAGGAGGAGAGTTCTATCCGGTGCTGTGGATTGAATTCGGCGTAGCTCAGTGGTCAGAGCGCTTGGTACGTAGAACCAAGGACCCGGGTTCGATCCCCGGCGCCGGAGCGAATTTTTGTCCTAAAATACTAAGTTCAATTGTCTCACTTGTATGATTGTGATTTATCCTACAACTACAATCCCTTACTTACTGTAACACTTTCTATATCCCTGCCTGACACTGTACAGTTATATGCAAACTTTTACGGCAGAGCACGTGGTAGGGGAGTAGTGGGTACAGTGAGACACAGAATATTAAGACATATGTATGCAAGTGATAATTGAAGTATTTTTAAAATCAAGTGCAATATAAATAGACATTAAAACATGAAGTATAATAATATATAAACAAAAGTGTTAATAGATATAGGACATATTATACAATACGTGTTTGTAAAAAATGCAAATGTCTCACTGTTCCCATTCAGGAGGGTACAGTGAGACACCACAGTGTCTATAAACGGATATTGAAATGATTTACATTTGTTTCAAAAGAAAACAAAAACTTGCTGTCTCTTTATCTTAACATGTTCTGTAGGCTTATTTAGAATCATTTTGATGTCTGACTTCGAAACCATTGAAATATCTGGAACATTTGGAAAAGTAAATTTTCCATGACATTTCAAACTTTTGCGAAAAAATGAAATTAATTTTTGGTGACAACAAAGCTTATGATTATAAGAATGTAATGTAATTCCTTATTATTTTTTAACGTTTTCTTAAATTTTGTGAATATTTTTTTATTTATGAAACCATTAAAATGTAATGTATCCATTATTTTAAGCTACCGTTCCTAAATTGGTTACTAGTAAGTTCATTTTTAAAGTTAGTTACTGGTAAATGTAATATAATTAGAGTTTGGTTTTGCAAATCATTGGTACATGGGAACAGTGAGACGTCTCAGTATATCCTTCAGTGGCATGTCTCACTGTTCCCTTTACGCATAGTTCATTTAAAAATGACGCCATCACTTCAAAATTAAAACAAGAAAGACGAAACTTTGCCAAACATAACCTCAAATACCATAGTATTACGTAAGAAAACATTCACATTTCTATTTCATTTGTATATCCAATATAGGCTAACTTTCATTAAACACAAGCCAAAATTTTACTTCTAGAGTGAAAAATTACGAATTATTTTTTCATCACTCACCTTTGTAACTAGAATCAAATCGAGTATTAAAATAATGTTACTCTACTCTTGCAACATACAACTCCACTGTTACCAACATCTCAACATCAAAATTTACCATGTAATAAAAACTGTCTCACTGTTCTCCCTGTCTTACTGTACCCACTTCTCCCCTGTATCGAATACCTTCAAAATCATAAGTTGCCGTGCTGAATTCGTGACACCACTGTCGTACAAGAATCACTGTCCAGTTCCCATGAGACATAAATTTGTGGCACACCCTCTATTAGGTTATCAGGAATATCCTATAAATTTGTAATTCGAATATGCAGGAGTTGGAAATTGGATGCTAATGCAATAGGTTTACTGAGAAAAGAGTATACAGTTCTGCAGCATGCGTGCATTGAAGCAAACGAATCAATCCAATTGGAAGCCCGTGGAGCTTGTGTATGGGGGCTGCAGATATAACAACGTACGAATCGAGGTAAAAGTAATGTAATCGGATCATTATGATGAAGAACTCGATCGTGAATTATTTCAAAGTTTTTTTTTTGTTATTTGCTTCAGGATGACGGCTTATGCCTCTGCGTTAGGAAGCTCTGAAATCAGATGTGATTGCTGAATACTGGAATATGGGAAATATGACGTTAATAGATCGATATGTCCACATGTGCAAAGACGCCGATGGATAATTGATCAAGTCTTCGTGCAACATGTTAGCTACGGTTTCCCACAGCGTGGTTATCACGGAAGGAAATATTATTTTAAAGAACCGTGCTCTGGGAACGGAACTGCCCCCAACATGTGCAAGCGTAATCAACAAATTTCCTTCACGTAATTCGACTCGTTGTTAGTAAAACTGTAACTACTTAATATCTTTTCATGCTCATTTTTCTACACATATTAGCCATTCTGCTCTTCCCCTTCGTACTACTTCTCCTTCTATTAATTATTCTAGTATTTCTGCCACCCTTCGTACTCTGTGTTTTTCTTCTCGTCTTGTCCTGTCAACCTCCTTTCTCTAAGTATTTCTTATTCCCCGGTATTTCCTACATGTTTTCTTATCCACATCCTCCCAACATTTGTCTCTTCTGTTCGTTTCCCTCCTTATCAACCACCTTGTCGTTTACATAATATAGACCTACTACTTCCGACCTACTTCTTCCTCCACCTTCTTTCTTCCTACTTCTATCATTTTCTCATCCCCCTCTTAGTTCTGCTTGTCTTATTACTTCTCCTATTTCTCTTACATCAGCGTTTATTTCCTCTTTTCTACCTCCTACTTCTCTTTGTATTTTTTATCTTTCTCCTAGTTCTTATCTTCCTCCTATTTCTTCTTCTCTTACTCCTTCCACTTATCCTCCTAGTTCTTCTCTTGTTCTTTCTTTTTATATTCCTTCTAGTTCTTCTGCTCTTATTCATTTCCATCTTCATCTTAGTTCTTCTTCTCTTCTTCTTAGATTTCCCAGTTCTTCTCTTATTTTTTCCTTCATCCCAGCTCTTTTATTTTATTCCTCCTTTTCATCTTCATCTTAGTTCTTCTTCTCTTCTCCTTAGACTCTCCAGTTCTGTTATTTTTCCCATCCTCGTTCTTTTCTCTTATTCCTTATTTCCATCTTCATCTTAGTTCTTCTTCTCTTCTTCTTAGATTCCCCAGTTCTTCTCTTATTTTTCCCTTTATCCTGGTTCTTCTCTTATTCCTTCTTTCCATTTTCATTTCAGTTCTTTTCTTCTTAGATTCCCCAGTTCTTCTCTTATTTTTCCTTTCTCCTAGTTCTTCTCTCTTATTTCTTATCCTCCTCTTCCTCCTAGTTGTTCTCTTACTCCTCCTTATCTTCCTCCTACTTCTTCTCTTATTCCTCTTTACCTTCCTCCTAGTTCTTCTTCTGATCTTCCTCTCAGTTCTTCCCTCATTCGTCCTCATACTTATTCCTCTTTACCTTCCTCCTAGTTCTTCTTCTGATCTTTCTCTCAGTTCTTCCCTCATTCGTCCTCATACTTCTCTTATTCCTCTTTACCTTCCTCCTAGTTCTTCTTCTGATCTTTCAGTTCTTCCCTCATTCGTCCTCATACTTCTCTTATTCCTCTTTACCTTCCTCCTAGTTCTTCTTCTGATCTTTCTCTCAGTTCTTCCCTCATTCGTCCTCATACTTCTCTTATTCCTCTTTACCTTCCTCCTAGTTCTTCTTCTGATCTTTCTCTCAGTTCTTCCCTCATTCGTCCTCATACTTCTCTTATTCCTCTTTACCTTCCTCCTAGTTCTTCTGATCTTTCTCTCAGTTCTTCCCTCATTCGTCCTCATACTTCTCTTATTCCTCTTTATCTTCCTCCTAGTTCTTCTTCTGATCTTTCTCTCAGTTCTTCCCTCATTCGTCCTCATACTTCTCTTATTCCTCTTTACCTTCAACCTAGTTCTTCTTCTGATCTTTCTCTTAGTTCTTCTCTTATTCGTCCTCATAGTTATTATTCTCTTATTCCTTCTTACCTTCCTCTCAGTTCTTCTTTTTCTCCTGTTTCTTATATTCTTCCTATTTTTTCTTATCTTATTCTCTCTTCTTATTTTCTTCCTACTTTTTCTTCTCTTACTCATTCTTATCTAACTTCTAGTTCTTCTTCTCTTAATCCTTTTTATGTAACGCCTATTTCTTCTTCTATCACTCCTTATCTTACTCCTAGTTCTTCTTCTTCTTCTTCTATTTCTTCTTATCTTTCTCGTAGTTTTCTTATTCCTTCTTATCTTCCTCCTAGTTTTTATTCTGTTATTTCTTATCTTACTCCTAGTTTTTCTTCTCTTATTTCTTCTTATCTTCCTCCTAGTTCTCCTCTTATGTCTTTTCTTTATATTATTCCTAGCTGTACTTCCTTGTTCCTTCTTGTCCTCTTTCTTCTAGTTCTTTTTCTTTTATTAATTTTTATCTTCCTCCTAATTCTTATTGTCTTATTCCTTCTTTCCCTCTTTCTTATTTCTCCTTTTTATATTCCTTGTAGTTCTTCTCTTATTCCTTCTTCTTATCTTCTCCCTAGTTCTTCTTTTCTTATTCCCTCTTCTTATCTTCTCTTTAGTTCTTCTTCTTGTATTCGTTCTTATTTTCCTCCAAGTTCTTCTTCTCTTATTTCCTTTCGTCTCGCCTTGTCATCATTTTCCTCTTCATCGTTTTACTCCTCGTGTTCCTTTTCCATCTCTTCTCTCATCTAATATTCTCCTCTCCCTTTCACCCTGATTTTTATGTAAAAATCCCTAAATGTATGCAACACGAGAAACTCTCGAGCGATCATATTGCCTACAACCAGGTGAATTAAAGAACGCATGTTTCAGCCTAAGCTGAACGAGTCTAAAATTCCTAGGTCTGAGGTTCCAATCAAACTTCAGACTGCTGGATAAACTTTCAACACACATTGCGAAACAAATAAAATATTATGATCGCTTGTTACGAACGCAAACCCTGCTTGCTAATCTCTTGCTCTCTCTGCCGCGATTTCTAAATTCTTCTCTCACGAATCGCTTAAACTGTCTGCTCGCAGATTGACCAGAACGCAATTACGTTGTGTCCGACCCCGAGGGGAAAAGAAATGGCAGTCGAAGGAAAGTTCTGCAGAATTTATGTCGCATGAAAAGAAATTAAAGTGGTGACCGTTTCAAATAACGTTTCGGCTAACAAATTACGAAAAACAAGAATCGAATATTCTTGAGTGCATTTACCTGCTACGCCTACATACAGTAAAGTTCTTTATTTAAGAAACGTGGTATGCAGTACATGCGACCTCACTTGTAGATGAAATAAACACTTTGCGTAATATAAATGCCGTCATTACACAGTATGGAAAATTCTCTCATAGCCTCTTCAGTCCCGAATTTATGTTTGTTTTTAAATTGAAATATATATATATATATATATATATATATATATATATATACATACATATATATATATATATATATATATATACATACATAATCATTCTGGGCTTCCAAAAATCCCAAATCATGTCTTCACAGAAAATCAAATTTTGGGGCAATTTTGACTCTTGGTGTCCCAAAATTTTAATTCTAACTTATAAATCTGGTATAGAAATGTTGCAAAAGTGATACTCTTCATTTCTATCAAATTTAATTGTTCAAAAATTCAAAAGTATCCAAGATACTGCAAAAAAATTAAAATATAATTATGTATAGTATACGCTACAACAGGACTGAGGAGGATAGTGTTGAAGACATCGGACTTAAAAAAAATTCACATAGTTTGAACTATTACAGTGGTCTACAGTGATTTTTCTACTCAATAAAAACTAGTGTACCAACCCTAATTTTTCGTGTGCTGATTACAGATCTGAAGTCCGTTTTTTCTCTCACGTCATAGTTTTAAAATAATAACATTTTAAATTTTTACATTTTTGTTCATTTAGATACTACATTTTTTTCTTTTTTGTGATTTTGCTACTGAACAAAAACTAGTGTGCTGATTACAGATCTGAAGTCCGTTTTTTCTCTCACGTCATAGTTTTAAAATAATAACATTTTAAATTTTTACATTTTTGTACATTTAGATACATTTTTTTCTTTTTTGTGATTTTGCTACTGAACAAACACTAGTGTACCAACCCTAATTTGCGTGTGCTGATTACAGATCTGAAGTCCGTTTTTTCTCTCACGTCATAGTTTTAAAATAATAACATTTTAAATTTTTACATTTTTGTACATTTAGATACATTTTTTTCTTTTTTGTGATTTTGCTACTGAACAAAAACTAGTGTACCAACCCTAATTTGAGTGTGCTGATTACAGATCTGAAGTCCGTTTTTTCTCTCACGTCATAGTTTTAAAATAATAACATTTTAAATTTTTACATTTTTGTACATTTAGATACATTTTTTTCTTTTTTTGTGATTTTGCTACTGAACAAAAACTAGTGTACCAACCCTAATTTGAGTGTGCTGATTACAGATCTGAAGTCCGTTTTTTCTCTCACGTCATAGTTTTAAAATAATAACATTTTAAATTTTTACATTTTTGTACATTTAGATACATTTTTTTCTTTTTTGTGATTTTGCTACTGAACAAAAACTAGTGTGCCAACCCTAATTTGAGTGTGCTGATTACAGATCTGAAACCCGTTTTTTTGTATCGCTTCACAATTTTAGTTAAAATTTATTTTATTCAGATTTATTCAAATTTATTTATTTAATACACTAGATTTACACTATATTAGGCATTGCAGCCCGAAAGAGCAGAAGCTCGTGCTCGGGCGCAGATCAGTCTAGTTGTATAAAATTGAAGAGTGTTCATTCAGCACAATAATATTAATATATAGTAAAATACAGACCATGTAGTAACATATACGAATATAGAAAATACAAAGTATGCGAGTATTAGAATACAATTTTAAACTTATAACTTAAAGAAACTTTATACCCTAAAGAAAGAGAAAACAGTTAAATAATTAATCTAATTTGTCTCTTAAATCTATGTGTGTTAAGTGTACTTAGTTCAGGGTAAGCTCTAATTAATGCATTATATATTCTGAATCCAAAATTTCTGCTGTGTTTTATTCCAGCAGTAGTGCGGTATTTGGGGGTATTTACAAAGAAACTGTAGTTTTGTCTCGTATGGTATTCATGAGGATCAAATTTAAATTTATTGTTTTTTATGGAAGTAAATCAGCAATGTTTGTTTATAAATTTGTTCTAGATTTGATATAATAATAATAATAATAATAATAATAATAATAATAATAATAATTATTATTATTTATTTAATCTGACAGGATTAAGGCCATAAAGCCTTCTCTTCCATCCTACCAGATAGCACATATAAATACAAAAAAGAAATACAAACACTGATGAAAATGATACAAATTAAGTTAAAGCCCTATAGAGGGTCAAAAGAGTCAAAAGTACATTATAGTGCTCTCATAGAGCTAATACAACGAAAAGAAAGAAAACAGAGATAGCAATGATGTTATTGATAACTGACAATAATAATAATAATAATAATAATAGCAATAATAATAATAATAATAATAATAATAATAATAATAATAATAATAATAAATACATTACATATTAATTTTCAATTTTACAACAGCATAGTTACAATATTTACTATATGTCATGGGTTAAGGTGAAGTTGCGCAACCTGACATGTGTTCAACAAACAATTCCACGAACTAGAATGTGATTTTTTAATTTAAATTTGAATTTTGATATTGTCCGACAGTCTCTGACCAAATTCCTGAAAAATTAATTTCGTTGGGTAATCGAAAAGTTTATATAGACAAATTTTGATAATTCTTTTTGGAGCAAATTTAAAGGACGGGGAGTCGATTTTGCCATTCCTCCCCAATCTAATATACCATACTGAATTATTGATTGAAACAGAGCTAAGTGCACAGTACGCAGAACATAAACAGGTAAATAAGAGCGTAGAATGGAAAATTTGTGAATTGTTTTACACAATCTGTTACACAGGAAGGAGATATGCTTGTCCTATTTTAAATGTTGATCAATAATAATGCCTAAATATTTAACTTGTGAGGAATTATAATAACATTTTAAATTTTTACTTTTTTAATACCTGTAGATACAGTTCATTTATTTTATTGTGATTTTGCTACTGAACAAAAACTAGTGTACCAACCCTAATTTGAGTGTGCTGATTACAGACCTGAAGTCCGTTTTATTCACGTCACAATTTAAAAAACAATAACATTTTAATTTTTTAATTATGACGTGTGACACTACGTTCAGGTCAAAACTGAGTGCTTTTGAACTCGAAGCTACACATTAGTACTAGTGTCAACTAGGTTTTTAGGAAATTATCGAACTGATAATTATGCTGAGCTAGTAGCCTACTTCAGGATCTAGGTTGTCGCATGTCTTTAAAAATGCACTTTCTTCATTCACACCTTGACGTTTTTTGCATCAAATCTCGGCACTGTAAGTGACGAACATGGTGAGAGGTTCCATCAGGACATATCAACGATGAAATCCAGGTACCAGGGTCAATACGGTCCGAGCATGATGGGTGATTTCTGATGGTTCCCATAGCGATCAGCCACATGCCAACATAAGCGGGTTTTTAGTGCTTACTACATATTTTAAGTGTGTATCTTCTTATAAATGCATATCTCTGACTTTACGGTACAAGTATGTACGTTCGGGCCTCTTGGGGGGTTTATTCAAGCAGCTTCTACATTGCATCTGATGTCTTTCGTTAACTCCTTTGGAATTTATTTTAAGACCATGTGTGACGGTCCGGCGTACACCCTGTATATTCGCTGAACAGACACTGTGGTTAAGGACATAAAATAAAGAATTACATTACAGCTAGTTGCATGACGTGCCTTGCAAAGTTTTATAAAATTCGGTTATTTCTTTCATAACTTACTATTGAGTCCAACAGGAAGGCGAGCTCTTGGTAGCTTTCCAGTTCTCCGCAAAGTTCAGAGCTGAACCACACGGTGCCCGCTTCCTGAAATGAGTGAATATTGTGGATCTTTTTCTACAAGATTCAACAGAGTTTCCGTTTCCTTCGAAGCTGTCGTGACACATTTCGTTAGGAGAATGTATTAATTCGTAAATTTCGTGCTTCCATGGTAACGAGGACACCCACACCTTCCCCGGGGGCTCTGAAAACCAACACATCTGCATACGGAGTCTTGTATATCATCCGCACGGCGTTCAGCAAAACCACTTCCACTGATAGTAGGGTTTAGTCACGGCAGCCAATATTGTATCTCTCACGACAGAAGGCAATAATCAAACTATTTTCGCTGATACCTATAAAAGCTGTTGCGGGTAGCATATTCACTATAAATACTTGGATATCGGATGCGGTACCGGCATGGCTGTTCGGGTTAATGGATTGCTTCAAGAGAGGGAAACTTGTGGGCTTTGCGTGCTGGCCGTAATGATACGTTAGGGCGCTGTACACGGCCAGACCTGCGAGCGCAACCTCTCACAGGAGACCACCCGCTTCTGTGACAATATCCAATTAGCAAGGCCTTCTGCTCCCATTCTGCAGAATTCGTTTCTCTTTTTAAGTCACCGTCTCATCATGCAACTCTTTAAAGTAGGCCATGGCGGATATCGCATAATATAAATGTTGTAATTCAGTACTTTATGATTTTCCATTTTATCAGACCTTATTCCGTCATCAGTAAGGTGGGTCGGGATAATTTCAGTATAGTGGAGTAATTTGTGTATAAGTTACAATTTATTGAATATAACTTTACCTTACCTTCAAACACATGACATTTGATATATATATATATATATATATATATATATATATATATATATATATATATATATATATATTATCTTCGGAATATGTATGATAAGAACTTCCTTGTGTTAAATTTTAACGCACCTTGTTAAGATGTTCCGATCTATTTTGGGTCATCTTCAGAACTGGTCGTTGTTGGTCTTGGCGCCTCTTGTTTCCTGTGTGGATGCGTTCGTATTGTAGAGACAAAGAATGTATGTGTTTTGAAATTGAGTTGTGTGTTGAGAATATCGTTGGGGTGTGTTTTCGTCTGTCTGTATATTTCATATTGTTCTAGTGTGTTGAGTTTCTGGCCTTTTGGTTGGATGTGCAGTATTTTCATGTCTGTGTTGATGTCTCTGTAGGTGTGGTTGGCATTTGTGATGTGTTCTGCATATGTGGAGGTGTTTTGTAATTTTGTTATGGCTGTGATGTGTTCTTTGTAACGTGTTTTAAATGATCTGCCTGTCTGTCCTATGTAGAAGTTGTTGCAGGTGTTACATTTGAGTTTGTATACGCCTGTGTGGTTGTATTTGTTTGTTTGTGTTGTTTGTGAATTGAGATGTTTTTGTAAAGTGCTATTTGTTTTGTATGCGATGTTGTAGTTTAATTTCTTGAATGAGTTTGCAATTTTATGTGTGTTTTTGTTTTCGTATGTTAGTGTGATGTATTTTTTGTGTTCTTGTGTTTGTGTTGTATTCTTCTGTTTTTTGTGGTTTTGTTTTGTTAAAATTTAACACAAGAAAGTTCTTATCATACATATTCCGAAGTGATACAGTGTTAAAAGTTGTGTAATCAAGATGTATATATTATCTATTTCACAATTGCCTATCATAGCGTGTTAAAATGTCAGTTGATCACACTGATACTGCCTTGTAAAAAAACTATTTCTTCTTTACCAATCTATGAAATGAACCATCCTTAGAGCCCGGGTGTCTAGGCATTTATAACAGTTAAAATAGGTAGGCAGAAAAGGAAATAAAACGTAAAAAAGGGCACAATAAACTTTGAAAAAGACATTATAAATTTTAAAAGGAATAATATATTTTAGCAATAAATCTGAATTATATCAACACTAGTGGCTTGTGCAGCAAATGCTGCTGCAAACTAAGTACGTTAGACGTTCAAGTAAAAATTTGTAAGATTTATTTTCAATAAAGAATACTTGTTTTTTTAATAGTTATTTGCATCCATAATAATGAAACATACTCCCTCTGAATGGATTTTTTTACGCCAAATACTTTTTCTTGAACCTATCCAACTTCAGTTTTTGAGTTTCAACGCGAAAACGCAAGTATCAATGTCAGGACAATAGTAGTAGCTATTTCAAGTCATTGTGGATTGTAGGCAAAAGTTAAAAAAATGTCAGGTTTGCTAAGCTTTCGAACAATAGCATTTTCGTATAGCTGCTGCATGTAGAACTTGAAATGTAGAGCGTAAAATCATTTTATCCTACTAAGAGATCTTGCTGAAATGATCTGGAGACTACAAAATTTTCTAGGCCTCTTATTTTATCAGTACGTAATACCTTTTGATCTTTCCTTAGGAACTGTAATTTTTGCGCTCTCTCGAGCCAATACTGAAGACAATGACACATATCAATATCTACACTACACCGCCATTAAGTATATAAAAAAGACCCAACCCCACTGGGTTAATAAGTATAAAAATATTTGATTTTTAATAACACTATTATTATCTTAAGTTTTGTAGTTACATATAGCAGCCACTCAGTAAATTATAGAAATGAAGATCTAAATTAAGATATTCTCTACATTTACTTACATAACCTCAAAATGTTTCACTTTCATGTCATCAATATAGCATCAATATTATGTACAATTAATGAAAAATAGATGCATCATGATATTAACTATAATAATATTTAATTTCTAATTATAATAATGTCATCAAACCACCTCAAGTTTCGTAGATTTGAATATCCAATACACAGTTGTACTCAGAAAATTATTATACACTGCAGAATCAGTTTTTAATAACAAATTGAATTGAGCTCTAAATATGTCGGCAATCCTGCAGGTCATGGCCTTCGTGTAATAGCCTATTGTTTATTGTAGTGTGTGTTTTGTTCTGAAATTCAATCAAGTCGGCCGTGATTGGATAAAATTAGTTCTCAAAACTGACAACAGATGGATTTTGAAAAATAGGAAAATTATGTAGGAAAATTGACATTTCACTGAACACTACTACTTTTCCGAAAAACTTCGGGTTCCAAGCTTCAAAATGAGGGGCTATTTATTAAAATCCGTTCAGCCGTTTTCCCGTAATTTCCATTACTAATTCAAATTATATATATATATATATATATATATATATATATATATATATATATATATAGATAACTCACATATTTACTTCGTACCGTAGGTGACACATGTTGACTTATAAAATACTCTTTTTCGTGATTAACTGTATTTTCACAAACCTTACATAACGAAACTGTTACATCGGTTGAAAACACATGGGAACTAAATTCACTAACGTAAGCATGAACTTTACTTTTCAACGGTTTACTGAATTTAGGCATTCTAGCTAACCGATCTCATACCTTCTGTCACCAGGCTACTTTTCCTCACTCAAATTTCTTTCTCTTAGAATAATTGTGTTTTCCCAGTCTCTCTCTCTCTCTCTCTCTCTCTCTCTCGCCGCAAACACAATATAATATCCACTCCTCATAGAATTCACCATGTTGAACATTGTATCACAAATGTACATAATATTCCATCTGAGCCTCCAGTCTATTTTAAACAATTTAAATTTTTAAACAGTGGCATACAAATTGCTATATTTGATACAACAAATAATTATTCTCATTGTAGCCTTACTCATTTGATTGTTTATTTTATCTGATTGTTTTAATCCAATACTATGTATGATGCTATGACTCATAACCGCTCTTTGCATGCATGTTTTAACTATATCACCTGAAGATGACTTATATGAAAAGTCGAAAATATTCGTGATACTTAATATAATATTTTAAATGATGTAACAGAATTTATTTCTGCTTTCATACTTAGATAAGTGATAGACTGAAAATTGTACAGAATTATTTTACTCATGTTGCATCTTTCGTACACAATAAAACACTTGAATATAAATAATTGATTAAATGGCGATCTTACTCGTGTTAATTATGTAATCATGTGCGGCTTACAGCTGTTTCGGTGTTACTTGACACCATCCTCAGAGCCTACTAGATCTCGGCGCTATCTCAACTTCGCTGCCTGTTGTGTGGGTGCGTTCGTGTGATGAAGAGTTGTGTCAAATAGTATGTGTTCTGAAATTGATCTGTGTGTTGAGAATTTGATTAGGGTATGTTTTAATGTGTCTGTATATTTCATATTGTTCCAGCGTGTTGAGTTTTTGGTTTTTGGGTTGTATGTGTAGGATTTCCATGACTGTATTTATATTATTGTATGTGTGATTAGCATTAGTTATGTGTTTTGCATATGTAGATGTATTGTGTCCTCTGGTTATTGCTTTAATGTATTCTTTGTATCGAGTTTGGAATGATCTGCCTGTCGCAATTATTGCATGTGAGTTTGCATACGCCTGTGTGGTTGTATTTATTTGTTTGTGTTGTTTGTGTGTTGAGATGTGTTTGTAGTGTGTTTTCTGTTCTGTATGCTATGTTGTATTTCTGTTTTCTGAATGAAGATGCGATCTTGTGTGTGTTTTTGTTTTCGTATGTTAGCGTGATGTATTTCTTGTGTTCTTGTGTTTGTGTTGTGTTTTGACAACATCATAAGAAAGACAAAACAAAAACTCAACAAACACAAAAACACACAAAACACACCCTAATCAAATTCTCAACACACAGATCAATTTCAGAACAAACACACTCTTTGACACAACTCTTCATCACACGAACGCACCCACACAACAGGCAGCGAAGTTGAGATAGCGCCGAGATCTAGTAGGCTCTGAGGATGGTGTCAAATAACACCGAAACAGCTGTAAGCCACACATGCTTACATAATTAACACGAGTAAGATCGCCATTTAATCAATTATTTAAATTATTTTATATTACAATTTGAACTTATCTGAATCTTCAACATGACATTTAAATTTACATACATTTTTGCCTACTTTACCCGTTTTTGTGCGTGAAAATCCTGATTCTTGCAATAACTAATAACCCATGAAACAGATCAACGTTGTTTTAATAGTAAGTATTACCAGCGAATAGGGATTATAAAGAATGGACAGTGAGCTAATTTGCCTGTGTTTTGTTTCTCTGTGCGCCAGCGGCTAGTTCCACTTTCAAGCGCTAGAGGTAGTGTAATCGAACATACGCTAAGTTAATAATTGAGAATAGAATTAAGGCACAGGATCCAAACATCGCCTACCTTATTGCATAATCCAGTAACGCTTTGCTTCAAATAAATTAAAGTTAACAGCTTTTCCTTATTTCTCAATGACAAACTAGTTGTAATAATAATATTTTATATTTCAGATATCATAAATTATATTATAAAATAATATAATACATTATAAAAATTAAGATCGAATTCGTTTAATATTTGTATATAATATAATATAGGTATATGGTTTTACTTCTCGTAAGAGTTTTGTTTTTCCATTTTCAGCGCTATCAAATCATTACATATTTTAATTGTTGTTGGGGTCAACGTCTCAACTCTCATTATAAAGGAACTCTAGAGCCTAGACATTACAGTTAATGAAAGATTTATTATTTTATGGATCCAATTTATTTTATTTGAGTATATAATGTACCTAGATGTATTAATTGTATGTGTTATATTTCCGCTGTGTCGACTGCTAGCTGGTGTGATGTCAGCGCCAACTCTAGGGAGAAAGCAGAATCTCACGCTTTAGCTGGCTTGAAGGTCATTGAAATCAGTCCAGCTACATCAAAGGTACCGACGCGAAGTGTCCATTCTTTATAATCCCTATTCGCTGGTATTACATGCTTTGCTTTCAGTAGCTACGAACGAATACATACATATATAATAAAACAAATTCTAACTTCAGGAATTCTCCAGGGAATGAAAATTACTAGTAGCTTGAGGCAAATAATAAAATGCAGACGTGATCAAATTAGAAGGCGGTGCAATGTATTCATTCCCTTCCAGCCCCCTCTTGCTCTATCCCTCTCTTCCGTTCTTTCATGCAGGGTGATCACATACTTTATTGTTAGCTGGAATAACGATTGCATGTTGCGCACGCATCTACGGTACACTGTTGATTCATAAACGAATAAAATCACCATACACGTGTAATAGACTGCAAGTTAGAATTTCACAACGCTTACTCTTGTTAAAAGATATTCAAATGCGGACGTAACGCGAGTTATGGAAGGATGATGTATCATAAACCGACTCTACTTCGACTTGGTTTTGGCAGTTTATTAATTGTCAATATCACAGATATTATTCTGTAGGACAAATTAATAAATGTATAATATTCTCATAGCTGCAGTGCATATGTCTGTACAGAGTACTGTGCACTTAACTGCGGAATCCCGGCCAAACAAGTCACTCAGCTGAGTGCGCTCCTAGTATAATGGCAGTTGACATTGGACATATACGTCAACATATGTGCCTAACTTGGTGTCAGGTCACAAAGGGGGACATTGAAGGAGGAGGGTTCGGTCGGGTGCTTTGGATTGAATTCGGCGTAGCGCAGTGGTCAGAGCGCTTGGTACATAGAACCAAGGACCCGGGTTCGATCCCAAGCGCCGGAGCGAATTTTTTTCCTTAAATATTAATTACCTGGTTGAGGTTTTTTTCCGGGGTTTTCCCTAAACCCAATACGAGCAAATGCTGGGTAACTTTCGGTGCTGGACCCCGGACTCATTTCACCGGCATTATCATCTTCATATCATTCAGACGCTAAATAACCTAGATGATACAGCGTCGTAAAATAACTCAATAGAAATAAAAAAATACACAAGAAGGCAATAATTAAACAAGTAAATAAATAAGTAAACAATTAAGCAAACAAGAAAGTAAATAATCAAATAAGTAAATAAGTAAGTAAACAATTAAGCAAACAAGAAAGTAAATAATCAAATAAGTAAATAAGTAAACAATTAAGCAAACACGAAAGTAAATAATCAAATAAGCAAATAAATAAGTAAACAAGTAAGCAAACAAGAAAGTAAATAATCAAATAAGTAAATAAATAAGTAAACAATTAAGCAAACAAGAAAGTAAATAATCAAATATGTAAATAAATAAGTAAACAATTAAGCAAACAAGAAAGTAAATAATCAAATAAGTAAATAAGTAAACAATTAAGCAAACACGAAAGTAAATAATCAAATAAGCAAATAAATAAGTAAACAAGTAAGCAAACAAGAAAGTAAATAATCAAATAAGTAAATAAATAAGTAAACAATTAAACAAACAAGAAAGTAAATAATCAAATATGTAAATAAATAAGTAAACAATTAAGCAAACAAGAAAGTAAATAATCAAATAAGTAAATAAATAAGTAAACAATTAAGCAAACACGAAAGTAAATAATCAAATAAGTAAATAAATAAGTAAACAATTAAGCAAACAAGAAAGTAAATAATCAAATAAGTAAATAAATAAGTAAACAATTAAGCAAACACGAAAGTAAATAATCAAATAAGTAAATAAATAAGTAAACAATTAAGCAAACAAGAAAGTAAATAATCAAATAAGTAAATAAATAAGTAAACAATTAAGCAAACAAGAAAGTAATAATCAAATAAGTAAATAAATAAGTAAACAATTAAGCAAACACGAAAGTAAATAATCAAATAAGTAAATAAATAAGTGAACAATTAAGCAAACAAGAAAGTAAATAATCAAATAAGTAAATAAGTAAACAATTAAGCAAACACGAAAGTAAATAATCAAATAAGTCAATAAATAAGTAAACAATTAAGCAAACAAGAAAGTAAATAATCAAATAAGTAAATAAATAAGTAAACAATTAAGCAAACAAAAAAGTAAATAAATAAGTAAACAATTAAGCAAACAAGAAAGTAAATAATCAAATAAGTAAATAAATAAGTAAACAAATAAGCAAACACGAAAGTAAATAATCAAATAAGTAAATAAATAAGTAAACAATTAAGCAAACAAGAAAGTAAATAATCAAATAAGTAAATAAATAAGTAAACAATTAAGCAAACAAGAAAGTAAATAATCAAATATGTAAATAAATAAGTAAACAATTAAGCAAACAAGACAGTAAATAATCAAATAAGTAAATAAATAAGTAAACAATTAAGCAAACAAGAAAGTAAATAATCAAATAAGTACATAAATAAGTAAACAATTAAGCAAACACGAAAGTAAATAATCAAATAAGTCAATAAATAAGTAAACAATTAAGCAAACAAGAAAGTAAATAATCAAATAAGTAAATAAATAAGTAAACAATTAAGCAAACAAGAAAGTAAATAATCAAATAATTAAATAAATAAGTAAACAATTAAGCAAACAAGAAAGTAAATAATCAAATAAGTAAATAAATAAGTAAACAATTAAGCAAACAAGAAAGTAAATAATCAAATAAGTAAATAAATAAGTAAACAATTAAGCAAACAAGAAAGTAAATAATCAAATATGTAAATAAATAAGTAAACAATTAAGCAAACAAGACAGTAAATAATCAAATAAGTAAATAAATAAGTAAACAATTAAGCAAACACGAAAGTAAATAATCAAATAAGTACATAAATAAGTAAACAATTAAGCAAACACGAAAGTAAATAATCAAATAAGTCAATAAATAAGTAAACAATTAAGCAAACAAGAAAGTAAATAATCAAATAAGTAAATAAATAAGTAAACAATTAAGCAAACAAGAAAGTAAATAATCAAATAATTAAATAAATAAGTAAACAATTAAGCAAACAAGAAAGTAAATAATCAAATAAGTAAATAAATAAGTAAACAATTAAGCAAACAAGAAAGTAAATAATCAAATAAGTAAATAAGTAAACAATTAAGCAAACACGAAAGTAAATAATCAAATAAGTCAATAAATAAGTAAACAATTAAGCAAACAAGAAAGTAAATAATCAAATAAGTAAATAAATAAGTAAACAATTAAGCAAACAAAAAAGTAAATAAATAAGTAAACAATTAAGCAAACAAGAAAGTAAATAATCAAATAAGTAAATAAATAAGTAAACAATTAAGCAAACACGAAAGTAAATAATCAAATAAGTAAATAAATAAGTGAACAATTAAGCAAACAAGAAAGTAAATAATCAAAAAAGTAAATAAATAAGTAAACCATTAAGCAAACAAGAAAGTAAATAATCAAATAAGTAAATAAATAAGTAAACCATTAAGCAAACAAGAAAGTAAATAATCAAATAAGTAAATAAATAAGTAAACAATTAAGCAAACACGAAAGTAAGTAATTAAATGAGCAAATAAGTAAACAAGTAAGCAATCAAGAAATTAAGTAGCTAATTAAATAAGTAAACAAATAAGTAAACAAATGAGCAAACAGGAAATTAAGTAATTTAATAAGTAAATAAATAAGTAAACAAATTTTATTTAATTTATTTCAATACGCGTATACATTTTCATGAAACCTATTTTATTCGAAAGTACATTAGAGTTACAAATATAGACTGATAGTTTACATAGTTATAATAAGAATTCATTTGACGTGGGTACACTCACACTTGAGTTTCATGACAATGCGAACTATTGCCCCATAACGCGATACTATAACATATTAAACTGTGTAACTTGGAAGGCTTCCTTCCCTTTTGACTTTGAACTCTACTATTTCACCTTTCATTTTATACTACTTAATAAGATATTCAACATTACAGCAATTATACTTTCAACGGTTTTCTCTACAATAACTAACTTATAACTTTCGTCAAAATCAACAATGATCACAATTGTGCAGCAATAATTGAAGTCAGAGAATATGTGGTGTGAGTTAAGAGGGTTTTGGAATTAAATTTTTTCATGACTTGAGTGGGCTTTAGAAGAAAATTAAATTTTTCCAATTTAATGTTAATGTGACTTAAGGGAGTTTTGAATGATATTATATTGATGCACATGTATCTAATTCTTGTAAGATATCCTCACACAAAAAATTATAAAAAATGACTTATTGGAAGTAAGCTCATCAATTATACCCAAATTAACCGACACTTTGTAAATTGTAAGTTACTAACAAACTATTAATGATAAATTATATTACTAAATTTTATTAAAAAACATATTCTAAATATGTGTAATGTACACATGCATGAATTTGGTTACTGTGTCTCAGCTCGTTTCCCAACAATATTGCTTGGAATGTGATATGTCATTTCATAGACTGATAAATAAAAAACAGTTTCTTATTTACCAGGCCGTATCAGAGTGATCGACAAAAATGTTTGACACTGTTTGATAGCCAATTGTGAAATTGACAGTATTATATTAAATTGGCATATGTTTGAAGATTATGTTAAGTTTTAGTCAGTAAATTGTAACCTGTATTCAAATTGCCCCACTATACTCATATTACCCCGACCTACCCTATTTCTTATATTGCCTGTTCGGCTCGGCTCGGCGGTCTCTGTACCTTATCTGCGTGTATTCACGTAAGGCCGGCGCGGCGGTCTTGCTGGGAGGTGTGGGGTTCGGTGCGTACTCCTGAGGACGAGCGAGGCTCTTCCGGCGCGCGTAGTGCCGCCCTCTCCGGCCCGGAGCGGCGTCATGCTGAGTCGCGGATATTTATTCATCTGCCAGCACGGAGTGGGCGGGCGGCACATCCTGCGTGCCCACATCTCGCGAATACCACGCACGAAGGCAAACCGGGGAATTCTAAGATACACGGTCAGCATTGAACGGCAGGATATGCTTCAAGACATGAGATAAACAATAATAACTCTGAACAACAAATTTTTACTTTTTGTCTTGCTCCGAAATGAAAATAGGTGAATATTACTAATATGTGTGCCCTAAATCTGAATTTAAAATCCAAATTGCCCCATCATGTAACATTTTCCGGGGAAAATGAATTGAATTTTTTTTATGAAAAAACTTCCTCCCCCCCCCCCCCCCACTGCTACTGATAACATTACAACAGACTAGGGATTCAAAATGCCTCAGAATACTTGAAAAATGAGTACTAGATATAAAATTTATGTTACATAGTTTAAAACACAACAATAAAAATATTTCATGTGTATAATTAGAAAATCTCGGAATTTGAACTTACTTACTTACTTACAAATGCCTTTTAAGGAACCCGAAGGTTCATTGCCGCCCTCACATAAGCCCGCCATCGGTCCCTATCCTGTGCAAGATTAATCCAGTCTCTATCATCACACCCCACCTCCCTCAAATCCATTTTAATATTATCCTCCCATCTACGTCTCTGCCTCCCTAAAGGTCTTTTTCCCTCCGGTTTCCCAACTAACACTCTATATGCATTTCTGGATTCGCCCATACGTGCTACATGCCCTGCCCATCTCAAACGTCTGGATTTTAAGTTCCTAATTATGTCAGGTGAAGAATACAATGCGTGCAGTTCTGTGTTGTGTAACTTTCTCCATTCTCCTGTAACTTCATCCCGCTTAGCCCCAAATATTTTCCTAAGCGCCTTATTCTCAAACACCCTTAACCTATGTTCCTCTCTCAGAGTGAGAGTCCAAGTTTCACAATCATACAGAAGAACCGGTAATATAACTGTTTTATAAATTCTAACTTTCAGATTTTTGGACAGCAGACTGGATGATAAGAGCTTCTCAACAGAATAATAACACGCATTTCCCATATTTATTCTGTGTTTCATTTCCTCCCGAGTGTCATTTATATTTGTTACTGTTGCTCCAAGATATTTGAATTTTTCCACCTCTTCGAAGGATAAATCTCCAATTTTTATATTTCCATTTCGTACAATATTCTGGTCACGAGACATAATCATATACTTTGTCTTTTCGGGATTTACTTCCAAACCGACCGCTTTACTTGAATTTGAACTTATCATTTAAAAAGATATTATGGATGTCTTTCGTTTATAGCTAGACCCAGGACTGTCTTTTACAAGGAACAAACTGTAGTCCGCAAGGATACTGGATGAAGATCTTCCTTTATGTCGCCTTTTCATTTCAGATATTTCCATATAAGTGAACTGAAAATCAAGAACAGAGTAGTAAAAGTGTAAATTTTGAATGATCTAAATTAAGTTGTTAGGTTTTAAAGGTGGGAATATTGATCAATTTAAATGGGGTCGAAAGTTAAATTAGAAGAGCGTCTACAAAAGGTATATCTGTAATGAATGTAATTGTGGCACCGGATACAAAATTGTGAGGTCCACATTACATGGATGTAAATGTTGACATCAAATATAATTATCATATATCATATCATATCATATCATATCATATCATATCATATCATATCATATCATATCATATCATATCATATCATATCATATCATATCATATCATATCATATCATATATCGTCCACACCTGTGGAGTAATGGTCAGCGCGGCTGGCCGCGAAACCAGATGGCCCGGGTTCGAATCTCGGTCGGGGAAAGTTACCTGGTTGAGGGTTTTTCCGGGGTTTTCCCTCAACCCAATACGAGCAAATGCTGAGTAACTTTCGGTGCTGGACTCATTTCACCGGCATTATCACCTTAATTTCATTCAGACGCTAAATAACCTAGATGTTGATACAGCGTCATATATCATATCATATCATATCATATCATATCATATCATATCATATCATATCATATCATATCATATCATATATCGTCCACACCTGTGGAGTAACGGTCAGCGCGTCTGGCCGCGAAACCAGGTGGCCCGGGTTCGAATCCCGGTCGGGGAAAGTTACCTGGTTGAGGTTTTTTCCGGGGTTTCCCTCAACCCAATACGAGCAATACAGCGTCATATCATATCATATCATATCATATCATATCATATCATATCATATCATATCATATCATATCATATAGGTTAGTAATCTCCCAAAGATACTCTACTGTACATTTGAGGTATAACAAATTGTGGCTAGCATGATTAGTTTTGAAATAAAGAAAGAAAGAAATGTACTATGTACTATTATGAGCTACTTAGGACCACGTGTAAGTACTTACTTACTTACTGTCATTTAAGGAACTGGGAGGTTCATTGCCGCCCTCACATAAGCCCGCCATTGGTCCGTATCCTGAGCAAGATTAATCCAGTCTCTACCATCATATCCCACCTCCCTCAAATTCATTTTAATATTATCTTCCCATCTACGTCTCGGCCTCCCCAAAGGTTTTTTTCCCCTCCGACCTCCCAACTAACACTCTATATGCATTTCTTGAGTCGCCCATACGTGCTACATGCCCTGCCCATCTCAAACGTCTGGATTTAATGTTCCTAATTTTGTCAGGTGAAGAATACAAAATATACTCTTTTAAAGGATACTAAAATATAAGAGATACGTCACCAGCAAGTATGCTCCAGGCATATGGATGAAATAAAGTGCAATGGTAGGCTAATAGTAATGTTGAAAGATGTTTCAAGTGTTAATTGCAGTTGCATATGTAGGGCGATAAAGAACTGGACACGAACAGGCGAGTCAGATAAAGTGGGATGGAACATTTTTGTAAATCTCGGCCGGCCGAGAGATATCTTGGCCATCAAATGAGTTTCATAATGATAGCACCGCTGCATGTGTTGCTGTATTCACGCACATCGCAGTGGGTGGCGGGACACACGTGGAGAGAGATGACAGCGACGATAAAGGGGCTTCCCGACTTGCTAATGTTCTTATACAGGGAGATCGCCTTCCAGTTGTATTGAGGCGCAACGGCTGCTTTCTTCCAACTAATGATCTGAAAATAAATCTGAAAGAAACATTTACATCTCTGAAAATAGTAATATGCGTTACAAGAGCGGTATGTTGAAGTTTTCATGTTCGAGGAAAAGTTTGAAAAAGCGAAGCGTAGTTGAGCTTTTTTAATTTCCGAGAATTGAAAGAAAACATATCGCTCGTGTATCGTACATTATTTTGTGCGAAGATCGTTTATTACATACCTGAAAGAGGAATTTCTAATTAGTTGCAATGAAATCTCCATGTTGGTGTCTGTTCAATGACGGCAACTTTTAAAAGCTAAAATATCTATCTTCAACATTGTTGCTATAAAATGTTTTATGTGTTTAATATACTCCAGCAGGCCGTGTTATACGCCTGTCTTGCTTTTCCCCCAGTCTATAAATGCGAACTCAAAACAAACGGTAAGGTTATGTAATGATTTATTTTTCATTTTAATATTTTAACAATATTATTTATATAACATATTGCAGTAATAACATCGGCATCTGGAATCTTGTTAATTTTTTCACGGCTTCCTTAATGTTACTTGTATCAGGAATGCAATAAGTTTCGTGGAGTAGTAGACTTTACTTAATTTTTGCAAATATTTAAAAACAATAATTAACATTGCAATTTAGGTGAAATTGCAGTGGTAAGTTTCCAATTTATAATTATTACTATGTTAAACGTCTCTAAAAATAATATGTTAAAAGCCTAAAGCAGTAAAATGAATGTCGCGCTTAAGCGGTAAGAAGAGGGAAATTGTTATGTGTGTTACGTTGGGAATACTGAATGTGGTATTTCACACTTACCGCGTATTGGTTCTGTGCGGAAAACAAGGAAATACGCACGATCTCGCACAATAGTAATATGCGTTACAAGAGCGGTATGTTGAAGTTTTCATGTTCGAGGAAAAGTTTGAAAAAGCGAAACGTAGTTGAGCTTTTTTAATTTCCGAGAATTGAAAGAAAACACATCGCTCGTGTATCGTACATTATTTTGTGCGAAGATCGTTTATTACATACCTGAAAGAGGAATTTCTAATTAGTTGCAATGAAACCTCCATCTTGGTTTCTGTTCAATGACGGCAAATTTGCAATTTGCATGAGTAGGTAAGTAATGGCGAAGGTTTACGAATTTGTAAATTGTTTTACGTATGTAACAGGATACGTAAAACAACTTACAAATTTGTAAACCTTCGCCATTACTTGCCTACTCATGTATTACGTTTGGTTTATTTGGCTATAGTTGAATCTGTTATCCAATATGGTATAACTGGATGGGGAGGCATTACAAAAACTGCTCTTTTTCCTCTAATTATGTTGCAAAAACGTATAATCAAAATTTGTGTGAAAAAGCGACTGGATTATTCAACCAATTTTATCCATTCCGAATTGAATGTTTTTAGAATTGACCAAATTTATAAATACTCTTTAATGAAATTCTATCATAAAAATAGAATGAAATTTGTAGCTCAGCCACATGCTCATAAGACGAGACGAAATGAAATTCTTAAATTAGTTGAACCTAAATATTTCACATCTGCTGCTTTACTACACAGTACAAATTATGGTCCACGTCTATATAATTCGATAATAAAATTTCATCAAGAATTGACTACTTTAAGCAATGAAATTTTCAGATCCAGAATTAAACAATTTATATGACAGACTTCTCTGTATATATATTATGTACCATGTATTGTAAAACAAGTTTATTTCTATCCTAAGTGTATTTTTCTATTTTATCTTGGTTACTATATCAACATGACCTGCACTAATTATACTACTAATAATAATTTAATATTAATCCATCAATCTAAACATCGTCTCTTTTTTCACTCAGTTATTACTAGTATTATTATTTACTAATTTTATTATCATCTTTATGCGAGCTTTTTTCTTAAGTATCTTGTCTACAAAGTATGTGTATCTATGTAACGGAACTGTCCCCGAACACGAGCTTTGCTCTTTCGGGGTATTTTAATGTAACGTTATTATGTATATGTTATTATTAAATAAAATATAAATCTAAATCTAAAAAAAAATCTAAAACAAAATCCATCTTCAACATTGTTGCTTTAAAATGTTTTCTGTGTTTACTATACTGCAGCAGGCCGTGATATACGTCTGTCTCCCCCCCCCCCCAGTCTATAAATGCGAACTTAAAACAAACGGCTTCCTTAATGTTACATGCATCACGAATGCAGTAACTTTAGTGAAGTTGTAGAGTTTACTTAAATTTTGCAACATTTAAAAACAATAATTAAGAGTGCAATTTAGGTGAAATTGCAGTGGTCAGTTTCCAATTTATAATTATTACTATATTGAAAGTCTCTAAAAATAATATGTTAAAAGCCTAAAGCAGTAGGCCTAAAATCAATATGTCACTTAAGCGGTAAGAAGAGGGAAATTGTTATGTGTGTTAGGTTGGGAATACTGAATGTGGAATTTTAGACTTACAGCGGATTGGTTTTGTGCGGAAACCAAGCAAATACGCACGATCTCGCACAATAGTAATATGCGTTACAAGAGCGGTATGTTGACGTTTTCATGTTCGAGGAAAAGTCTGAAAAAGCGAAACGTAGTTGAGCTTTTTTAATTTCCGAGAATTGAAAGAAAACATACCGCTCGTGTATCGTACATTATTTTGTGCGAAGATCTTTTATTACATACCTGAAAGAGGAATTTATAATCAGTTGCAATGAAATCTCCATCTTGGTTTCTGTTCAATGACGGCAAATTTGCAAAACAAAAATATCTATCTTCAACATTGTTGCTTTAAAATGTTTTCTGTGTTTACTATACTCCAGCAGGCCGTGATATACGTCTGTCTTTTTTTTTCCCCCCAGTCTATAAATGCGAACTTAAAACAAACGGCTTTCTTAATGTTATATGCATCACGAATGCAGTAACTTTAGTGGAGTTGTACAGTTTACTTAATTTTTGAAAATATTTAAAAACAATAATTAACAGTGCAATTTAGGTGAAATTGCAGTGGTAAATTTCCAATTTATAATTATTACTATATTGAACGTCTCTAAAAATAATATGTTAAAAGCCTAAAGCAGTAAAATGAATATGTCACTTAAGCGGTAAGAAGAGGGAAATTGTTATGTGTGTTAGGTTGGGAATACTGAATGTGGAATTTTAGACTTTCCGCGGATTGGTTTTGTGCGGAAACCAAGCAAATACGCACGATCTCGCACAAAAGCTATTTACAAAGCAGTATTACATGAATGTATCTATGTTTAACTCTCGACATCCTGTCCCTTAACGTTATTTTGAATTGTCTATGAACTTGACTATGAAGAAAAATAAAATTGGCAGTTAACCTGACATCACCACAGATGAATAATAGGTAACTTATTTAGGTATTATCTAAAGCATAAAATAATAATAATAATAATAATAATAATAATAATAATAATAATAATAATAATAATCAAGAAACTAGTTCGATTAATTAAAATGTGTCTCAGTGAAACTTACAGCAGAGTCCGTATAGGCAAGTTTGTATCTGATGCTTTTGAAATTCACTGCGGGCTAAAGCAAGGAAATACACTATCATCTTTACTTTTTAACTTCGCTCTGGAATATGCTATTAGGAAAGTTCAGGATAACAGAGAGGGTTTGGAATTGAACGGGTTACATCAGCTTTTTGTCTATGCGGATGACGTTAGTATGTTGAGAGAAAATCCACAAACGATTAGGGAAAACGCGGGAATTTTACTTGAAGCAAGTAAAGCGATCGGTTTGGAAGTAAATCCGGAAAAGACTAAGTATATGATTATGTCTCGTGACCAGAATATTGTACGAAATGGAAACATAAAAATTGGAGATTTATCCTTCGAAGAGGTGGAAAAATTCAAATATCTTGGAGCAACAGTAACAAATATAAATTACAATCACGAGGAAATTAAACGCAGAATAAATATGGGAAATGCCTGGTATAATTCGGTTGAGAAGCTTTTGTCGTCTAGTTTGCTGTCAAAAAATCTGAAAGTTAGAATTTATAAAACAGTTATATTACCGGTTGTTCTGTACGGTTGTGAAACTTGGACTCTCACTTTGAGAGAGGAACAGAGATTAAGGGTGTTTGAGAATGAGGTTCTTAGGAAAATATTTGGGGTTAAGAGGGATGAAGTTACAGGAGAATGGGGAAAGTTACACAACACAGAACTGCACGCATTGTATTCTTCACCTGACATAATTAGGAACATTAAATCTAGACGTTTGAGATGGGCAGGGCATGTGGCACGTATGGGCGAATTCAGAAATGCATATAGAGTGTTAGTTAGGAGACCGGAGGGAAAAATACCTTTGGGGAGGCCGAGACATAGATGGGAGGATAACATTAAAAGGATTTGAGAGGGGTGGAATATGATGATAGGCACTGGATTAATCTTGCTCAGAATAGGGACCGATGGCAGGCTTATGTGAGGGCGGCAATGAACCTTTCGGTTCCTTGAAAGCCATTTATAAGTAAGTAATAATAATAATAATAATAATAATAATAATAATAATAATAATAATCTTCTTCTTCCCTTAAAGTATTAGACCATATGGCCTGTTACGATCTCACGGTTGAATTTTCAATGCAGCGCTTCTTTGGACTACCGAGAGATCTCTTCCCGTTTGGACGATAGTGGAGCATGACTTTTGGGATTCTATCTCTACGCATGTGATGCAGATGATTTATCCAGTTGTTCCGATAATTTTTTACGTGATTAATTATATGTTCTAGTTGTAATTCTTCCATTACATCTTCATTGCGTTTTTGATCCCATTTCGTATATCCTGCTGTATATCTCATAAATTTCATTTCATTAGCCATTATTCTGCTTTCGTCGTTCTTCCTCCATGCCTCACTGCCATAACAAAGTACAGGTCTCGCCAAGGTCTTGTATAGGCGAATTCTAGCATGCCTTTGTAGTAGGGAAGGTTTCATAATGTTGTTAATTATTTCCATTGTTTTGATGCATTTAGAAATGTTCTGTGAAATGTCTACTTCATCGAAAAAAGATAATGTGTATCCGAGATGTGTTAAATAATTTACTCTTTCTAATATTTTTTAATCTAAACATATTTTTCTACGCACAGGGTATTTTCCGGAGAAGGCCATAATTTTAGTTTTTTCTTTATTGATTTTTCATATCATATTTAATCCCAATTTTGTTAAAATTAAAAATTGAAAATTGGAATTCATCTTCTGAGGATGCCACCAGAGCTAAATCGTCTGCAAAAAGTAATGAATCTAGTTGTAAATATCTATTGAGTTGTAATTATATATCCATGAGGTAATTGTTTCTATTCTCTAATTTATTTGATTCATTAAACAGCAACGGTGAAATTCCGCAACCTTGTCTTACTCCTGAATGAATTTCTGTCCATTGCGATAATTTATTGCCACACCTTACTTCGCTTAGATTTGTTTTATAGATATTGTACATGTTTGCTATAAGTTGTTGTGGAACATGGTCTGTGGCCAATACATTTAATAATTTATTTCTGTTCACCCTATCGAATGCTTTTTCTAAATCTATGAAAGCAATATGTGTTGCTGTATAATGATAATAATAATAATAATAATAATAATAATAATAATAATAATAATAATAATAATAATAAAAAATCGTCATACAAAATGTTTGTCCAATATTATTTTGTGAAGATTAACTCCATTATGTGGATGAAATTATTGGGGATCATCAGTGTGGTTTTAGATGTGATAGGTCGACTATTGATAAGATTTTTTTTTGTATTAGACAGGTATTGGAGGAAAAAAAATGGGAGTATAAGGGTACTGTAGGTCTACTTCAGTTATTCATAGATTTAAACATAGCATATGACTCCGTTAAGAGAGAATATTTATATAATATTGTTTATGCTCGACCATGCTGAAATGTAGTAATTATACACCTGGTAGCAGCCCTTTAATGAACCTCATTAAAGTACACCTATTCATTAAAGTTCAGGTATTCCACCAATCAGAAAACACCATTGCAGCAACATGAAACCGCAAGTATCGATTTTTCTCGGCTATGCAATCGAAAGACAACTAGCGAAACGTCACGGAGGCTGGAAATCCAATACTGTCGCAGAAGGTTATGTTCTGTTACTATAATAATTAGCTTTAATTGTAAATAATATTCAAATAAATTCAATTTGTCATCTCGTTTTTCAATGTCTAAATCAATTTCAAGGTTATATCAAGATTAATGTTTAGTTTACGCTCTAGATTATATCAAGGTCAATGACATTTGTTCCTCGGAAAAAATCAATACTTTCGCGTCTGCGCACATCTCACAATTTACGAGGTATTGCACAAGGTCAGTTCCGCTCCTCAGTCAGATAAGAATAACATGACTACTTATGAATAATTACAAGTTAGAAATATGGTCGAGCATAAAAAGTCGTATGAAACTTGCCTATAATGGTAATTAAGACGCTCGTATGAAAATTATGAAACTCGCTTGCGCTCGTTTCATAAACATACTCGCGTCTTAATTATTACCATTTTAGGCTTGTTGTATAATGTACTAAATTGAATTTGGTATTCCCTAGAAACTAATTCGATTATTTTAAATGTACTACAAGACCTGTATGTCTGTTGTTATGTCAGAAAAGACGAAATAGCATTGACTTCATTCCCTCGACAATAGAATAGGTAGAGAATGAAAACGGAATACTTTTATTGTTTTTCCATTTTTTTAAATTTCCACCATAATTAAAGCCTTCTTTCATCCAAACTCTTTGAACCGTCCTGATTCCTGTGCTTGCAAAAGTCAACCAGAACTATTTTATATCGTGTCCATGACGTCACCCATTTTCATACACGATGCGCTCAAACCCCGCTGAACAGAGCCATAATAATGACGTCCGCTATAAAAACGGAAGTTTTATTCAGCCTGCGAACTGTACACAAATTTATTGGGTGGAAACATGATTGCACCATAGCCCGAATGAATATACAAACAGAACTTTAATCAAAGCATTCACCGCAAGGGAGACGAGGACAAACAGTTTTTAATACCTGTTGGAGCACCACGGCGAGACGAACACCTAGGCGTAGTTCACAACATCACAGCTTCTTATAACTTTGTATTACATCGTAAATGTTGTCTTTGATATTTTATATGGGCCGTAAATGCATTTCGAATGGACTCAAATACGCAAGAATATTCTTACGACTTATAAACTTTAAACATTAGTACTGGACTTAATGTGTTTTGTGTCTGTGTGTGTGCATGGGTCAGACGAAAGCCCTTCTGCACCTAGAATATTTACGTACCTACTTTATACAGGTTTGTGCATATACAGCGGATAGCTCATGTTATATGTAACAAAAAAGTATAGTACCATATTGATAGAAAGTACATAGTTTGCTCAGGAAAAAAAAAGCTTTTTCCTAAATGTTTAACACCTTTTTATTTGGAAACTATTAAGAATAGGGTCGTAATTTTCGTCCATATCGATAGAAAATCTAATAAAGAATCATTTATCCCTCTGGCATATTTCAATGGCGTGGACGATTTTCATGTAAATTTAATTTAAAGTCACTAATTTGAAGCCACTGACCTTTAAAAGCATAGCTTGTTATCTACCCACTCTTACATACAATGTGAACAAAGTAATTTGAATTTTGTTTATGTGGGTATAAGTGAACCCGTATCAAAAACAAATTAAATTAAAAGTTTTATTTTTTTAATGGTGGTTGTTACGCTAAAGAGATAAGTTTGGAAATAAATCCCGAAAAGACAAAGTATATGATTATGTCTCGTGTCCAGAATATTGTACGAAATGGGAATATAAAAATTGGAAATTTATCCCTTGAAAAGGTGGAAAAATTCAAATATCTTGGAGCAGTACTAACAAATATAAAAGGCATTCGAGAGCAAATTAAACTCACAATAATAGTAATATACGTTACGAGAGCGGTATGTTGACGTTTTCATGGTCGAGGAAAAGATTGAAAAAGCGAAACGTAGTTGAGCTTTTTTAATTTCCGAGAACATGAAAACAAACATACCGCTCGTGTATCGTACATTATTTTGTGCGAAGATCGTTTATTACATACCTGAAAGAGGAATTTCTAATTAGTTGCAATGAAATCTCCATCTTGGTTTCTGTTCAATGACGGCAACTTCGGAAAACCAAAATATCTTTCTTCAACATTGTTACTATAAAATGTTTTCTGTGTTTACTATTCTCCAGCAGGCCGTGATATACGTCTGTCTTCCCCCCCCCCCCCAGTCTATAAATGCGAACTTAAAACAAACGGTAAGGTTATGTAATGATTTATTTTTCATTTTAATATTTTAACAATATTATTTATATAACATATTGCAGTAATAACATCCGCATCTGGAATCTTGTTGATTTTTTCACGGCTTCCTTAATGTTACTTGTATCAGGAATGCAATAAGTTTCGTGGAGTAGTAGACTTTACTTAATTTTTGAAAATATTTAAAAGCAATAATTAACATTGCAATTTAGGTGAAATTGCAGTGGTAAGTTTCCAATTTATAATTATTACTATGCTAAACGTCTCTAAAAATAATATGTTAAAAGCCTAAAGCAGTAAAATGAATGTCGCGCTTAAGCGGTAAGAAGAGGGAAATTGTTATGTGTGTTACGTTGGGAAAACTGAATGTGGTATTTTACACTTACCGCGTATTGGTTCTGTGCGGAAAGCAAGCAAATACGCACGATCTCGCACAAAAGTATAATATCATATTGATGGAAAGTCCATAGTTTGCTCAGGAAAAAAAAAAAGCTTTTTCCTAAATGTTTAATACCTTTTTATTCGGTAACTGTTACAAATAGGATCGTAATTTTTGTCCATATCGATAGAATATCTAATAAAGAATAATTTATCCCTCTGGCTTTTTTCAATGGCGTGGACGATTTTCATGTAAATTTAATTTAAAGTCACCAATTTGAAGCCACTGACCTTTAGGAGCATAGTTTATTATCGACCCATTGTTACATACAATGTGAATAAAGTAATTTGAATTTTGTTTATGTGGGTGTAAGTGAACGCGTATCAAAAACAAATTAAATTAAATTTTGATTATTTTTAATGGTGGTTGTTACGATAAAGATATAAGTTTGGAAATAAATTACGAAAAGACAAAGTATATCATTACGTCTCGTGACCAGAATATTGTACAAAATGGGAATATAAAAATTGGAAATTTATCCCTTGAATGGGTGAAAAAAATTCAAATACCTTGGAGCAGCACTAACAAATATAAAAGACAATCGAAAGCAAATTAAACTCACAATAAATATTTTTGTGTATATATATTTATTCACACTGCAAATCGGTATATACCCGGTGGCAGTGGTAACTAATTACACTCAATAATGACAACTAATAATAAACACAACTAATAAAAATACAATTAATAATACATTAATAATAATACTAATAATAATAATAATAATAATAATAATCATCCTAAATTAATTGAAGAATTGAAATAACATTTAAAGTAAATCCAATTTGTATTTTAACCCTAAGTTCGAACTAAAACCCACGAGCATGATATGTTCATACATGCACAAGTACCTTTCAACACTACACTCATTTCGCTGCCAACTCACTCACTGCACTGGAACTACGACACATTTCACTGATTCTATCCTGATTTTACTAACACTTCTAAAACATTTCACTGTTCAGATACTTTGCACTTCCATTATAAACTATAAAACTTCACTGACAGAAACACACTTCACTGACACAACACACTTCACTGACACAACACACTTCTTCACTGATACAACACTTCAAATAACAAAATATCAATTACACCCTTTAAAAAGTGTGTATAATATACTACCGTCTATTAGTGATTAGTAAATATGAGAAATGTCTGTTATTATTCGGTTGAGAAACTTTTGTCATCCAGTCGACACTCAAAATAGCTGAAAGTTAGAATATATATAAAACAGTAAGTTATATTCCCGGTTGTTCTGTATGGTTGCAAAAATTGGATTGTCACTTTGAGAGAAGAACAGAGGTTAAGGGTGTCTGAGAATAAGATGCTTAGAAAAATATTTGGGGCTAAGAGAAGTGAAGTTACAGAAAAATGGAGAAAGTTACATAACGCAGAACTGCACGCATTTTATTCTTCACCTGACATAATTAGGAACATTAAATGCAGACGTTTGAGATGGACAGGGTATATAGCACATGAGCGAATCCAGAAATGCGTGTAGAGTGTTAGTTGGGAGATCTGAGGGAAAATACTTTTGAGTAGGCAGAGATGTAGATGGGAGAATAATATTAAAATGGATTTGAGGGAGGTGGGATATGATGGTAGAGACTGGATTAATCTTGCGCAGGATAGGAACCGATGGCAAGCTCTCTAAAAACCATAAGTAAGTATGTAAGTAAGTAAGTAAGTGTGTATAAATAAGAAAAATCAGAATTCAACATCACAAATAATAAATTTTCATAAATAAATATGTGGAATAAATTATTTCTTATATGCATGAATCGTTCTTCAATTGCTTTATGTTGTGGAAAAAAAAATGACACTCGAGAGGAAATTAAACTCAGAATAAATATGGTAAATGCGTGTTATTATTCGGTTGAGAAGCTTTTGTCAACAGTCTGCCCTCAAAAAACTAAAAGTTAGAATATATAAAACGGTTATATTACCGGTTGATTCTGATACTTGGACTGTCACTTAGAGATTGAAACAGAGGTTAAGGATGTTTGAGAATAAGGTGCTTAGGAAAATATTTGGGGCTAAGAGGGATGAAGTTACAGGACAATGGAGAGTTCACAATGCAATATATTCTTCACCTGACATAT